>NW_028270160.1:71876821-71881821 GCF_037043375.1 Chiloscyllium plagiosum | reverse complement strand
TAGGGTTAGGGTTAGGGTTAGGGTTAGGGTTAGGGTTAGGGTTAGGGTTAGGGTTAGGGTTAGGGTTAGGGTTAGGGTTAGGGTTAGGGTTAGGGTTAGGGTTAGGGTTAGGGTTAGGGTTAGGGTTAGGGTTAGGGTTAGGGTTAGGGTTAGGGTTAGGGTTAGGGTTAGGGTTAGGGTTAGGGTTAGGGTTAGGGTTAGGGTTAGGGTTAGGGTTAGGGTTAGGGTTAGGGTTAGGGTTAGGGTTAGGGTTAGGGTTAGGGTTAGGGTTAGGGTTAGGGTTAGGGTTAGGGTTAGGGTTAGGGTTAGGGTTAGGGTTAGGGTTAGGGTTAGGGTTAGGGTTAGGGTTAGGGTTAGGGTTAGGGTTAGGGTTAGGGTTAGGGTTAGGGTTAGGGTTAGGGTTAGGGTTAGGGTTAGGGTTAGGGTTAGGGTTAGGGTTAGGGTTAGGGTTAGGGTTAGGGTTAGGGTTAGGGTTAGGGTTAGGGTTAGGGTTAGGGTTAGGGTTAGGGTTAGGGTTAGGGTTAGGGTTAGGGTTAGGGTTAGGGTTAGGGTTAGGGTTAGGGTTAGGGTTAGGGTTAGGGTTAGGGTTAGGGTTAGGGTTAGGGTTAGGGTTAGGGTTAGGGTTAGGGTTAGGGTTAGGGTTAGGGTTAGGGTTAGGGTTAGGGTTAGGGTTAGGGTTAGGGTTAGGGTTAGGGTTAGGGTTAGGGTTAGGGTTAGGGTTAGGGTTAGGGTTAGGGTTAGGGTTAGGGTTAGGGTTAGGGTTAGGGTTAGGGTTAGGGTTAGGGTTAGGGTTAGGGTTAGGGTTAGGGTTAGGGTTAGGGTTAGGGTTAGGGTTAGGGTTAGGGTTAGGGTTAGGGTTAGGGTTAGGGTTAGGGTTAGGGTTAGGGTTAGGGTTAGGGTTAGGGTTAGGGTTAGGGTTAGGGTTAGGGTTAGGGTTAGGGTTAGGGTTAGGGTTAGGGTTAGGGTTAGGGTTAGGGTTAGGGTTAGGCGTTAGGGTTAGGGTTAGGGTTAGGGTTAGGGTTAGGGTTAGGGTTAGGGTTAGGGTTAGGGTTAGGGTTAGGGTTAGGGTTAGGGTTAGGGTTAGGGTTAGGGTTAGGGTTAGGGTTAGGGTTAGGGTTAGGGTTAGGGTTAGGGTTAGGGTTAGGGTTAGGGTTAGGGTTAGGGTTAGGGTTAGGGTTAGGGTTAGGGTTAGGGTTAGGGTTAGGGTTAGGGTTAGGGTTAGGGTTAGGGTTAGGGTTAGGGTTAGGGTTAGGGTTAGGGTTAGGGTTAGGGTTAGGGTTAGGGTTAGGGTTAGGGTTAGGGTTAGGGTTAGGGTTAGGGTTAGGGTTAGGGTTAGGGTTAGGGTTAGGGTTAGGGTTAGGGTTAGGGTTAGGGTTAGGGTTAGGGTTAGGGTTAGGGTTAGGGTTAGGGTTAGGGTTAGGGTTAGGGTTAGGGTTAGGGTTAGGGTTAGGGTTAGGGTTAGGGTTAGGGTTAGGGTTAGGGTTAGGGTTAGGGTTAGGGTTAGGGTTAGGGTTAGGGTTAGGGTTAGGGTTAGGGTTAGGGTTAGGGTTAGGGTTAGGGTTAGGGTTAGGGTTAGGGTTAGGGTTAGGGTTAGGGTTAGGGTTAGGGTTAGGGTTAGGGTTAGGGTTAGGGTTAGGGTTAGGGTTAGGGTTAGGGTTAGGGTTAGGGTTAGGGTTAGGGTTAGGGTTAGGGTTAGGGTTAGGGTTAGGGTTAGGGTTAGGGTTAGGGTTAGGGTTAGGGTTAGGGTTAGGGTTAGGGTTAGGGTTAGGGTTAGGGTTAGGGTTAGGGTTAGGGTTAGGGTTAGGGTTAGGGTTAGGGTTAGGGTTAGGGTTAGGGTTAGGGTTAGGGTTAGGGTTAGGGTTAGGGTTAGGGTTAGGGTTAGGGTTAGGGTTAGGGTTAGGGTTAGGGTTAGGGTTAGGGTTAGGGTTAGGGTTAGGGTTAGGGTTAGGGTTAGGGTTAGGGTTAGGGTTAGGGTTAGGGTTAGGGTTAGGGTTAGGGTTAGGGTTAGGGTTAGGGTTAGGGTTAGGGTTAGGGTTAGGGTTAGGGTTAGGGTTAGGGTTAGGGTTAGGGTTAGGGTTAGGGTTAGGGTTAGGGTTAGGGTTAGGGTTAGGGTTAGGGTTAGGGTTAGGGTTAGGGTTAGGGTTAGGGTTAGGGTTAGGGTTAGGGTTAGGGTTAGGGTTAGGGTTAGGGTTAGGGTTAGGGTTAGGGTTAGGGTTAGGGTTAGGGTTAGGGTTAGGGTTAGGGTTAGGGTTAGGGTTAGGGTTAGGGTTAGGGTTAGGGTTAGGGTTAGGGTTAGGGTTAGGGTTAGGGTTAGGGTTAGGGTTAGGGTTAGGGTTAGGGTTAGGGTTAGGGTTAGGGTTAGGGTTAGGGTTAGGGTTAGGGTTAGGGTTAGGGTTAGGGTTAGGGTTAGGGTTAGGGTTAGGGTTAGGGTTAGGGTTAGGGTTAGGGTTAGGGTTAGGGTTAGGGTTAGGGTTAGGGTTAGGGTTAGGGTTAGGGTTAGGGTTAGGGTTAGGGTTAGGGTTAGGGTTAGGGTTAGGGTTAGGGTTAGGGTTAGGGTTAGGGTTAGGGTTAGGGTTAGGGTTAGGGTTAGGGTTAGGGTTAGGGTTAGGGTTAGGGTTAGGGTTAGGGTTAGGGTTAGGGTTAGGGTTAGGGTTAGGGTTAGGGTTAGGGTTAGGGTTAGGGTTAGGGTTAGGGTTAGGGTTAGGGTTAGGGTTAGGGTTAGGGTTAGGGTTAGGGTTAGGGTTAGGGTTAGGGTTAGGGTTAGGGTTAGGGTTAGGGTTAGGGTTAGGGTTAGGGTTAGGGTTAGGGTTAGGGTTAGGGTTAGGGTTAGGGTTAGGGTTAGGGTTAGGGTTAGGGTTAGGGTTAGGGTTAGGGTTAGGGTTAGGGTTAGGGTTAGGGTTAGGGTTAGGGTTAGGGTTAGGGTTAGGGTTAGGGTTAGGGTTAGGGTTAGGGTTAGGGTTAGGGTTAGGGTTAGGGTTAGGGTTAGGGTTAGGGTTAGGGTTAGGGTTAGGGTTAGGGTTAGGGTTAGGGTTAGGGTTAGGGTTAGGGTTAGGGTTAGGGTTAGGGTTAGGGTTAGGGTTAGGGTTAGGGTTAGGGTTAGGGTTAGGGTTAGGGTTAGGGTTAGGGTTAGGGTTAGGGTTAGGGTTAGGGTTAGGGTTAGGGTTAGGGTTAGGGTTAGGGTTAGGGTTAGGGTTAGGGTTAGGGTTAGGGTTAGGGTTAGGGTTAGGGTTAGGGTTAGGGTTAGGGTTAGGGTTAGGGTTAGGGTTAGGGTTAGGGTTAGGGTTAGGGTTAGGGTTAGGGTTAGGGTTAGGGTTAGGGTTAGGGTTAGGGTTAGGGTTAGGGTTAGGGTTAGGGTTAGGGTTAGGGTTAGGGTTAGGGTTAGGGTTAGGGTTAGGGTTAGGGTTAGGGTTAGGGTTAGGGTTAGGGTTAGGGTTAGGGTTAGGGTTAGGGTTAGGGTTAGGGTTAGGGTTAGGGTTAGGGTTAGGGTTAGGGTTAGGGTTAGGGTTAGGGTTAGGGTTAGGGTTAGGGTTAGGGTTAGGGTTAGGGTTAGGGTTAGGGTTAGGGTTAGGGTTAGGGTTAGGGTTAGGGTTAGGGTTAGGGTTAGGGTTAGGGTTAGGGTTAGGGTTAGGGTTAGGGTTAGGGTTAGGGTTAGGGTTAGGGTTAGGGTTAGGGTTAGGGTTAGGGTTAGGGTTAGGGTTAGGGTTAGGGTTAGGGTTAGGGTTAGGGTTAGGGTTAGGGTTAGGGTTAGGGTTAGGGTTAGGGTTAGGGTTAGGGTTAGGGTTAGGGTTAGGGTTAGGGTTAGGGTTAGGGTTAGGGTTAGGGTTAGGGTTAGGGTTAGGGTTAGGGTTAGGGTTAGGGTTAGGGTTAGGGTTAGGGTTAGGGTTAGGGTTAGGGTTAGGGTTAGGGTTAGGGTTAGGGTTAGGGTTAGGGTTAGGGTTAGGGTTAGGGTTAGGGTTAGGGTTAGGGTTAGGGTTAGGGTTAGGGTTAGGGTTAGGGTTAGGGTTAGGGTTAGGGTTAGGGTTAGGGTTAGGGTTAGGGTTAGGGTTAGGGTTAGGGTTAGGGTTAGGGTTAGGGTTAGGGTTAGGGTTAGGGTTAGGGTTAGGGTTAGGGTTAGGGTTAGGGTTAGGGTTAGGGTTAGGGTTAGGGTTAGGGTTAGGGTTAGGGTTAGGGTTAGGGTTAGGGTTAGGGTTAGGGTTAGGGTTAGGGTTAGGGTTAGGGTTAGGGTTAGGGTTAGGGTTAGGGTTAGGGTTAGGGTTAGGGTTAGGGTTAGGGTTAGGGTTAGGGTTAGGGTTAGGGTTAGGGTTAGGGTTAGGGTTAGGGTTAGGGTTAGGGTTAGGGTTAGGGTTAGGGTTAGGGTTAGGGTTAGGGTTAGGGTTAGGGTTAGGGTTAGGGTTAGGGTTAGGGTTAGGGTTAGGGTTAGGGTTAGGGTTAGGGTTAGGGTTAGGGTTAGGGTTAGGGTTAGGGTTAGGGTTAGGGTTAGGGTTAGGGTTAGGGTTAGGGTTAGGGTTAGGGTTAGGGTTAGGGTTAGGGTTAGGGTTAGGGTTAGGGTTAGGGTTAGGGTTAGGGTTAGGGTTAGGGTTAGGGTTAGGGTTAGGGTTAGGGTTAGGGTTAGGGTTAGGGTTAGGGTTAGGGTTAGGGTTAGGGTTAGGGTTAGGGTTAGGGTTAGGGTTAGGGTTAGGGTTAGGGTTAGGGTTAGGGTTAGGGTTAGGGTTAGGGTTAGGGTTAGGGTTAGGGTTAGGGTTAGGGTTAGGGTTAGGGTTAGGGTTAGGGTTAGGGTTAGGGTTAGGGTTAGGGTTAGGGTTAGGGTTAGGGTTAGGGTTAGGGTTAGGGTTAGGGTTAGGGTTAGGGTTAGGGTTAGGGTTAGGGTTAGGGTTAGGGTTAGGGTTAGGGTTAGGGTTAGGGTTAGGGTTAGGGTTAGGGTTAGGGTTAGGGTTAGGGTTAGGGTTAGGGTTAGGGTTAGGGTTAGGGTTAGGGTTAGGGTTAGGGTTAGGGTTAGGGTT
>NW_028270160.1:71557244-71562244 GCF_037043375.1 Chiloscyllium plagiosum | reverse complement strand
GAGAGAGAGTGTGTGTGTGAGAGAGAGAATGTGTGTGTGAGAGAGAATGTGTGTGTGAGAGAGAGAATGCGTGTGTGAGAGAGATTGCGTACGTGTGAGAGAGAGAGAATGTGTGTGAGAGAGAGAGAATGCATGTGTGCAAGAGAGAGAGAATGCGTGTGTGAGAGAGATTGTGTGTGAGAGAGAGAGAGAATGTGTGTGAGAGAGAGAATGTGTGAGAGAGAGAATGTGTGTGTGTGAGAGAGAGAATGTGTGTGTAAGAGAGAGAATGTGTGTGAGAGAGAGAATGCGTGTGTGAGAGAGAGAATGCGTGTGTGTGTGTGTGTGTGTAAGTGAATGTGTGAGAGAGAGAATGTGTGTGTGAGAGAGAATGTGTGTGTGAGAGAGAGAATGTGTGTGTGAGAGAGAGAATGCGTGTGTGAGAGAGATTGCGTATGTGTGAGAGAGAGAGAATGTGTGTGAGAGAGAGAATGCGTGTGTGCGAGAGAGAGAATGCGTGTGAGAGAGAGAGAGAATGCGTGTGTGAGAGAGAGAGAGAGAGAGAGAGAGAGAGAGAGAGAGAATGCGTGAGCGAGAGAGAGAGAATGAGTGTGTGAGAGAGAGAGAGAATGCATGTGTGCGAGAGAGAATGCGTGTGGGAGAGAGAGAATGTGTGTGTGAGAGAGAGAGAGAATGTGTGTCAGAGAGAGAGAGAATGTGTGTGAGAGAGAGAATGTGTGTGAGAGAGAATGTGCGTGAGAGAGAATGCGTGTGTGAGAGAGAATGCGTATGTGAGAGCGTGAGAGAGAATGCGTGTGTGCGAGTGAGAGAGAGAATGCGTGTGTGCGAGTGAGAGAGAATGCATGTGTGCGAGAGAGAATGCGTGTGTGAGAGAGAGAATGTGTGTGTGAGAGAGAGAGAGAGAATGTGTGAGAGAGAGAGAGAGAATGTGTGTGAGAGAGAGAATGCGTGTGTGCAAGAGAGAGAGAATGCATGTGTGAGAGAGAGAGAGAGAATGTGTGTGAGAGTGAGAGAGAATGCGTGTGTGCGAGCGAGAGAGAGAATGCATGTGTGCGAGAGAGAATGCGTGTGAGAGAGAGAATGTGTGTGTGTGAGAGAGAATGTGTGTGTGTGAGAGAGAGAATGCATGTGTGTGAGAGAGAATGCGTGTGTGAGAGAGAATGCGTGTGTGACAGAATGTGTGTGTGAGAGAGAATGTGTGTGTGAGAGAGAATGCGTGTGTGAGGGAGAATGCGTGTGTGAGAGAGAATGCGTGTGTGAGAGAGAGAGAATGTGTGTGTGTGAGAGAGAGAATGTGTGTGAGAGAGAATGTGTGTGTGAGAGAGAATGTGTGTGTGAGAGAGAGAATGTGTGTGTGAGAGAGAGAATGCGTGTGTGAGAGAGAGTGTGTGTGTGTGAGAGAGAGAATGTGTGTGTGAGAGAGAATGTGTGTGTGAGAGAGAGAATGTGTGTGTGAGAGAGAGAATGCGTGTGTGAGAGAGATTGCGTATGTGTGAGAGAGAGAGAATGTGTGTGAGAGAGAGAGAATGCATGTGTGCAAGAGAGAGAGAATGCGTGTGAGAGAGAGAATGTGTGTGAGAGAGAATGTGTGTGTGAGAGAGAATGCGTGTGTGAGAGAGAGTGTGTGTGTGAGAGAGAGAATGTTTGTGTGAGAGAGAATGTGTGTGTGAGAGAGAGAATGTGTGTGTGAGAGAGAGAGAATGCGTGTGTGAGAGAGATTGCGTATGTGTGAGAGAGAGAGAATGTGTGTGAGAGAGAGAGAATGCATGTGTGCAAGAGAGAGAGAATGCGTGTGTGAGAGAGATTGTGTGTGAGAGAGAGAGAGAATGTGTGTGAGAGAGAGAATGTGTGAGAGAGAGAATGTGTGTGTGTGAGAGAGAGAATGTGTGTGTAAGAGAGAGAATGTGTGTGAGAGAGAGAATGCGTGTGTGAGAGAGAGAATGCGTGTGTGTGAGAGAGAGAATACATGTGTGAGAGAGAGAATGTGTGTGAGAGAGAATGCGTGTGTGCGAGAGAGAGAATGCGTGTGCGTGTGAGAGAGAGAGAATGCGTGTGAGAGAGAGAGATAATGCGTGTGTGAGAGAGAGAATGTGTGTGAGAGAGAATGCATGTGTGAGAGAGAATGCGTGTGCGTGTGAGAGAGAGAGAATGCGTGTGTGACAGAGAATGCGTGTGCAGGTGAGAGAGAGAGAATGCATGTTTGAGAGAGAGAGAATGCATGTGTGAGAGAGAGAGAATGCGTGTGTGAGAGAGAGAATGCATGTGTGAGAGAGAGAGAATGCGTGTGTGAGAGAGAATGCGTGTGTGCGAGAGAGATTGCGTGTGAGAGAGAGAGAGAATGCGTGTGTGCGAGAGAGAGAATGTGTGTTAGAGAGAGAATAAGTGCACAAGAGAGAGAATGCGTGCGTGAGAGAGAGAATGAGTGTGGGAGAGAGAGAACAAATGCGTGAGAGAGAGAAAATGAGTGTGCAAGAGAGAATGCGTGCGTGAGAGAGAGAATGCGTGCGTGAGAGAGAGAATGAGTGTGCGAGAGAGAGAATGCATGCGAGAGAGAGAATTCGTGCGTGAGAGAGAGAATTTGTGTGCAAGAGAGCGAATGCGTGTGTGAGAGAGAGAATGTGTGTGTGAGAGAGAGAGAGAATGTGTATCAGAGAGAGAGAATGTGTGTGAGAGAGAGAATGCGTGTGTGCAAGAGAGAGAGAATGCGTGTGTGAGAGAGAGAGAGAATGTGTGTGTGAGAGAGAGAGAGAATGCGTGTGCGAGTGAGAGAGAGAATGCGTGTGTGCGAGAGAGAATGCGTGTGAGAGAGAGAATGTGTGTGTGAGAGAGAATGTGTGTGTGTGAGAGAGAGAATGTGTGTGTGAGAGAGAGAATGTGTGTGTGAGAGAGAATGCGTGTGAGAGAGAGAATGCTTGTGTGTGAGAGAGAATGAGTGTGTGAGAGAGAATGCGTGTGTGACAGAATGTGTGTGTGAGAGAGAATGTGTGTGTGAGAGAGAATGCGTGTGTGAGGGAGAATGCGTGTGTGAGAGAGAATGCGTGTGTGAGAGAGAGAGAATGTGTGTGTGTGAGAGAGAATGTGTGTGTGAGAGAGAGAATGTGTGTGTGAGAGAGAATGTGTGTGTGAGAGAGAATAAGTGTGTGAGAGAGTGTGTGTGTGAGAGAGAGAATGTGTGTGTGAGAGAGAATGTGTGTGTGAGAGAGAGAATGTGTGTGTGAGAGAGAGAATGCGTGTGTGAGAGAGATTGCGTATGTGTGAGAGAGAGAGAATGTGTCTGAGAGAGAGAGAATGCATGTGTGAGAGAGATTGCGTGTGAGAGAGAGAGAGAATGTGTGTGTGAGAGAGAATGCGTGTGTGAGAGAGAGAATGTGTGTGTGTGTGTGAGAGAGAATGTGTGAGAGAGAGAATGTGTGTGTGTGAGAGAGAGAATGTGTGTGTAAGAGAGAGAATGTATGTGAGAGAGAGAATGTGTGTGAGAGAGAGAATGCATGTGTGCAAGAGAGAGAGAATGCATGTGTGTGAGAGAGAGAGAGAGAATGCGTGTGAGAGAGAGAATGCGTGTGAGAGAGAGAGAATGCGTGTGTGCAAGAGAGAGAATGCGTGTGCGAGAGAGAGAGAAAGAATGCGAGTGAGAGAGAATGCATGTGTGAGAGAGAGAGAATGCGTGTGCGAGAGAGAGAGAATGCATGTGTGTGAGAGAGAGAGAATGCGAGTGAGAGAGAGAATGCGTGTGTGCGAGAGAGAGAATGCGTGTGCGAGAGATAGAGAGAATGCGTGTGTGCGAGTGAGAGAGAGAATGCGTGTGTGCGAGAGGGAGGGAGAAAGCGTTTGTGCGAGAGAGAGAAAGAAAGCGTGTGTGCGATAGAGAGAGAATGCGTGTGTGCGAGAGGGAGAGAGAAAGCGTGTACGCGAGAGAGAGAATGCGTGTGTGCGAGAGAGAGAATGCGTGTGTGAGAGAGAGAAAAAACATGTGTGAGAGAGAGAATGTGTGTGAGAGAGAGAATGCGTGTGTGCGAGAGAGAGAATGCGTGTGAGAGAGAGAGAGAATGCGTGTGTGAGAGAGAGAGAGAGAGAGAGAGAGAGAATGCGTGAGCGAGAGAGAGAGAATGAGTGTGTGAGAGAGAGAGAGAGAATGCATGTGTGCGAGAGAGAATGCGTGTGGGAGAGAGAGAATGTGTGTGTGAGAGAGAGAGAGAATGTGTGTCAGAGAGAGAGAGAATGTGTGTGAGAGAGAGAATGTGTGTGAGAGAGAATGTGCGTGAGAGAGAATGCGTGTGTGAGAGAGAATGCGTGTGTGAGAGCGTGAGAGAGAATGCGTGTGTGCGAGTGAGAGAGAGAATGCGTGTGTGCGAGTGAGAGAGAATGCATGTGTGCGAGAGAGAATGCGTGTGTGAGAGAGAGAATGTGTGTGTGAGAGAGAGAGAGAGAATGTGTGTCAGAGAGAGAGAGAATGTGTGTGAGAGAGAGAATGCGTGTGTGCAAGAGAGAGAGAATGCATGTGTGAGAGAGAGAGAGAGAATGTGTGTGAGAGTGAGAGAGAACGCGTGTGTGCGAGCGAGAGAGAGAATGCGTGTGTGCGAGAGAGAATGCGTGTGAGAGAGAGAATGTGTGTGTGAGAGAGAATGTGTGTGTGTGAGAGAAGAATGTGTGTGTGAGAGAGAGAATGTGTGTGTGAGAGAGAATGCGTGTGAGAGAGAGAATGCATGTGTGTGAGAGAGAATGCGTGTGTGAGAGAGAATGCGTGTGTGACAGAATGTGTGTGTGAGAGAGAATGTGTGTGTGAGAGAGAATGCGTGTGTGAGGGAGAATGCGTGTGTGAGAGAGAATGCGTGTGTGAGAGAGAGAGAATGTGTGTGTGTGAGAGAGAATGTGTGTGTGAGAGAGAGAATGTGTGTGAGAGAGAATGTGTGTGTGAGAGAGAATGCGTGTGTGAGAGAGAGTGTGTGTGTGAGAGAGAGAATGTGTGTGTGAGAGAGAATGTGTGTGTGAGAGAGAGAATG
>NW_028270160.1:71507244-71552244 GCF_037043375.1 Chiloscyllium plagiosum | reverse complement strand
TGTGAAAGAGAATGCGTGTGTGAGAGAGAGAATGTGTGTGTGTGTGTGAGAGAGAATGTGTGAGAGAGAGAATGTGTGTGTGTGAGAGAGAGAATGTGTGTGTAAGAGAGAGAATGTGTGTGAGAGAGAGAATGCGTGTGTGAGAGAGAGAATGTGTGTGTGTGTAAGAGAATGTGTGAGAGAGAGAATGTGTGTGTGTGAGAGAGAGAATGTGTGTGTAAGAGAGAGAATGTGTGTGTGAGAGAGAATGCGTGTGTGTGAGAGAGAATGCGTGTGTGAGAGAGAATGCGTGTGAGAGAGAGAGAGAATGCGTGTGAGAGAGAGAATGCGTGTGAGAGAGAGAGAATGCGTGTGTGCAAGAGAGAGAATGCGTGTGCGAGAGAGAGAGAAAGAATGCGAGTGAGAGAGAATGCATGTGTGAGAGAGAGAGAATGTGTGTGCGAGAGAGAGAGAATGCATGTGTGCGAGAGAGAGAGAATGCGAGTGAGAGAGAGAATGCGTGTGTGCGAGAGAGAGAATGCGTGTGCGAGAGATAGAGAGAATGCGTGTGTGCGAGTGAGAGAGAGAATGCGTGTGTGCGAGAGGGAGGGAGAAAGCGTTTGTGCGAGAGAGAGAAAGAAAGCGTGTGTGCGAGAGAGAGAGAATGCGTGTGTGCGAGAGGGAGAGAGAAAGCGTGAATGCGAGAGAGAGAATGCGTGTGTGCGAGAGAGAGAATGCGTGTGTGAGAGAGAGAAAAAACATGTGTGAGAGAGAGAATGTGTGTGAGAGAGAGAATGCGTGTGTGCGAGAGAGAGAATGCGTGTGAGAGAGAGAGAGAATGCGTGTGTGAGAGAGAGAGAGAGAGAGAGAGAGAGAGAGAGAGAGAATGCGTGAGCGAGAGAGAGAGAATGAGTGTGTGAGAGAGAGAGAGAATGCATGTGTGCGAGAGAGAATGCGTGTGGGAGAGAGAGAATGTGTGTGTGAGAGAGAGAGAGAATGTGTGTCAGAGAGAGAGAGAATGTGTGTGAGAGAGAGAATGTGTGTGAGAGAGAATGTGCGTGAGAGAGAATGCGTGTGTGAGAGAGAATGCGTATGTGAGAGCGTGAGAGAGAATGCGTGTGTGCGAGTGAGAGAGAGAATGCGTGTGTGCGAGTGAGAGAGAATGCATGTGTGCGAGAGAGAATGCGTGTGTGAGAGAGAGAATGTGTGTGTGAGAGAGAGAGAGAGAATGTGTGAGAGAGAGAGAGAGAATGTGTGTGAGAGAGAGAATGCGTGTGTGCAAGAGAGAGAGAATGCATGTGTGAGAGAGAGAGAGAGAATGTGTGTGAGAGTGAGAGAGAATGCGTGTGTGCGAGCGAGAGAGAGAATGCATGTGTGCGAGAGAGAATGCGTGTGAGAGAGAGAATGTGTGTGTGTGAGAGAGAATGTGTGTGTGTGAGAGAGAGAATGCATGTGTGTGAGAGAGAATGCGTGTGTGAGAGAGAATGCGTGTGTGACAGAATGTGTGTGTGAGAGAGAATGTGTGTGTGAGAGAGAATGCGTGTGTGAGGGAGAATGCGTGTGTGAGAGAGAATGCGTGTGTGAGAGAGAGAGAATGTGTGTGTGTGAGAGAGAGAATGTGTGTGAGAGAGAATGTGTGTGTGAGAGAGAATGCGTGTGTGAGAGAGAGTGTGTGTGTGTGAGAGAGAGAATGTGTGTGTGAGAGAGAATGTGTGTGTGAGAGAGAGAATGTGTGTGTGAGAGAGAGAATGCGTGTGTGAGAGAGATTGCGTATGTGTGAGAGAGAGAGAATGTGTGTGAGAGAGAGAGAATGCATGTGTGCAAGAGAGAGAGAATGCGTGTGAGAGAGAGAATGTGTGTGAGAGAGAATGTGTGTGTGAGAGAGAATGCGTGTGTGAGAGAGAGTGTGTGTGTGAGAGAGAGAATGTGTGTGTGAGAGAGAATGTGTGTGTGAGAGAGAGAATGTGTGTGTGAGAGAGAGAGAATGCGTGTGTGAGAGAGATTGCGTATGTGTGAGAGAGAGAGAATGTGTGTGAGAGAGAGAGAATGCATGTGTGCAAGAGAGAGAGAATGCGTGTGTGAGAGAGATTGTGTGTGAGAGAGAGAGAGAATGTGTGTGAGAGAGAGAATGTGTGAGAGAGAGAATGTGTGTGTGTGAGAGAGAGAATGTGTGTGTAAGAGAGAGAATGTGTGTGAGAGAGAGAATGCGTGTGTGAGAGAGAGAATGCGTGTGTGTGAGAGAGAGAATACATGTGTGAGAGAGAGAATGTGTGTGAGAGAGAATGCGTGTGTGCGAGAGAGAGAATGCGTGTGCGTGTGAGAGAGAGAGAATGCGTGTGAGAGAGAGAGATAATGCGTGTGTGAGAGAGAGAATGTGTGTGAGAGAGAATGCATGTGTGAGAGAGAATGCGTGTGCGTGTGAGAGAGAGAGAATGCGTGTGTGACAGAGAATGCGTGTGCAGGTGAGAGAGAGAGAATGCATGTTTGAGAGAGAGAGAATGCATGTGTGAGAGAGAGAGAATGCGTGTGTGAGAGAGAGAATGCATGTGTGAGAGAGAGAGAATGCGTGTGTGAGAGAGAATGCGTGTGTGCGAGAGAGATTGCGTGTGAGAGAGAGAGAGAATGCGTGTGTGCGAGAGAGAGAATGTGTGTTAGAGAGAGAATAAGTGCACAAGAGAGAGAATGCGTGCGTGAGAGAGAGAATGAGTGTGGGAGAGAGAGAACAAATGCGTGAGAGAGAGAAAATGAGTGTGCAAGAGAGAATGCGTGCGTGAGAGAGAGAATGCGTGCGTGAGAGAGAGAATGAGTGTGCGAGAGAGAGAATGCATGCGAGAGAGAGAATTCGTGCGTGAGAGAGAGAATTTGTGTGCAAGAGAGCGAATGCGTGTGTGAGAGAGAGAATGTGTGTGTGAGAGAGAGAGAGAATGTGTATCAGAGAGAGAGAATGTGTGTGAGAGAGAGAATGCGTGTGTGCAAGAGAGAGAGAATGCGTGTGTGAGAGAGAGAGAGAATGTGTGTGTGAGAGAGAGAGAGAATGCGTGTGCGAGTGAGAGAGAGAATGCGTGTGTGCGAGAGAGAATGCGTGTGAGAGAGAGAATGTGTGTGTGAGAGAGAATGTGTGTGTGTGAGAGAGAGAATGTGTGTGTGAGAGAGAGAATGTGTGTGTGAGAGAGAATGCGTGTGAGAGAGAGAATGCTTGTGTGTGAGAGAGAATGAGTGTGTGAGAGAGAATGCGTGTGTGACAGAATGTGTGTGTGAGAGAGAATGTGTGTGTGAGAGAGAATGCGTGTGTGAGGGAGAATGCGTGTGTGAGAGAGAATGCGTGTGTGAGAGAGAGAGAATGTGTGTGTGTGAGAGAGAATGTGTGTGTGAGAGAGAGAATGTGTGTGTGAGAGAGAATGTGTGTGTGAGAGAGAATAAGTGTGTGAGAGAGTGTGTGTGTGAGAGAGAGAATGTGTGTGTGAGAGAGAATGTGTGTGTGAGAGAGAGAATGTGTGTGTGAGAGAGAGAATGCGTGTGTGAGAGAGATTGCGTATGTGTGAGAGAGAGAGAATGTGTCTGAGAGAGAGAGAATGCATGTGTGAGAGAGATTGCGTGTGAGAGAGAGAGAGAATGTGTGTGTGAGAGAGAATGCGTCTGTGAGAGAGAGAATGTGTGTGTGTGTGTGAGAGAGAATGTGTGAGAGAGAGAATGTGTGTGTGTGAGAGAGAGAATGTGTGTGTAAGAGAGAGAATGTATGTGAGAGAGAGAATGTGTGTGAGAGAGAGAATGCATGTGTGCAAGAGAGAGAGAATGCATGTGTGTGAGAGAGAGAGAGAGAATGCGTGTGAGAGAGAGAATGCGTGTGAGAGAGAGAGAATGCGTGTGTGCAAGAGAGAGAATGCGTGTGCGAGAGAGAGAGAAAGAATGCGAGTGAGAGAGAATGCATGTGTGAGAGAGAGAGAATGCGTGTGCGAGAGAGAGAGAATGCATGTGTGTGAGAGAGAGAGAATGCGAGTGAGAGAGAGAATGCGTGTGTGCGAGAGAGAGAATGCGTGTGCGAGAGATAGAGAGAATGCGTGTGTGCGAGTGAGAGAGAGAATGCGTGTGTGCGAGAGGGAGGGAGAAAGCGTTTGTGCGAGAGAGAGAAAGAAAGCGTGTGTGCGAGAGAGAGAGAATGCGTGTGTGCGAGAGGGAGAGAGAAAGCGTGTACGCGAGAGAGAGAATGCGTGTGTGCGAGAGAGAGAATGCGTGTGTGAGAGAGAGAAAAAACATGTGTGAGAGAGAGAATGTGTGTGAGAGAGAGAATGCGTGTGTGCGAGAGAGAGAATGCGTGTGAGAGAGAGAGAGAATGCGTGTGTGAGAGAGAGAGAGAGAGAGAGAGAGAGAATGCGTGAGCGAGAGAGAGAGAATGAGTGTGTGAGAGAGAGAGAGAGAATGCATGTGTGCGAGAGAGAATGCGTGTGGGAGAGAGAGAATGTGTGTGTGAGAGAGAGAGAGAATGTGTGTCAGAGAGAGAGAGAATGTGTGTGAGAGAGAGAATGTGTGTGAGAGAGAATGTGCGTGAGAGAGAATGCGTGTGTGAGAGAGAATGCGTGTGTGAGAGCGTGAGAGAGAATGCGTGTGTGCGAGTGAGAGAGAGAATGCGTGTGTGCGAGTGAGAGAGAATGCATGTGTGCGAGAGAGAATGCGTGTGTGAGAGAGAGAATGTGTGTGTGAGAGAGAGAGAGAGAATGTGTGTCAGAGAGAGAGAGAATGTGTGTGAGAGAGAGAATGCGTGTGTGCAAGAGAGAGAGAATGCATGTGTGAGAGAGAGAGAGAGAATGTGTGTGAGAGTGAGAGAGAACGCGTGTGTGCGAGCGAGAGAGAGAATGCGTGTGTGCGAGAGAGAATGCGTGTGAGGGAGAGAATGTGTGTGTGAGAGAGAATGTGTGTGTGTGAGAGAGAGAATGTGTGTGTGAGAGAGAGAATGTGTGTGTGAGAGAGAATGCGTGTGAGAGAGAGAATGCATGTGTGTGAGAGAGAATGCGTGTGTGAGAGAGAATGCGTGTGTGACAGAATGTGTGTGTGAGAGAGAATGTGTGTGTGAGAGAGAATGCGTGTGTGAGGGAGAATGCGTGTGTGAGAGAGAATGCGTGTGTGAGAGAGAGAGAATGTGTGTGTGTGAGAGAGAATGTGTGTGTGAGAGAGAGAATGTGTGTGAGAGAGAATGTGTGTGTGAGAGAGAATGCGTGTGTGAGAGAGAGTGTGTGTGTGAGAGAGAGAATGTGTGTGTGAGAGAGAATGTGTGTGTGAGAGAGAGAATGTGTGTGTGAGAGAGAGAATGTGTGTGTGAGAGAGAGATTGCGTATGTGTGAGAGAGAGAGAATGTGTGTGAGAGAGAGAGAATGCATGTGTGCAAGAGAGAGAGAATGCGTGTGAGAGAGAGAATGTGTGTGAGAGAGAATGTGTGTGTGAGAGAGAATGCGTGTGTGAGAGAGAGTGTGTGTGTGAGAGAGAGAATGTGTGTGTGAGAGAGAATGTGTGTGTGAGAGAGAGAATGTGTGTGTGAGAGAGAGAATGCGTGTGTGAGAGAGATTGCGTATGTGTGAGAGAGAGAGAATGTGTGTGAGAGAGAGAGAATGCATGTGTGCAAGAGAGAGAGAATGCGTGTGTGAGAGAGATTGTGTGTGAGAGAGAGAGAATGTGTGTGAGAGAGAGAATGTGTGAGAGAGAGAATGTGTGTGTGTGAGAGAGAGAATGTGTGTGTAAGAGAGAGAATGTGTGTGAGAGAGAGAATGCGTGTGTGAGAGAGAGAATGCGTGTGTGAGAGAGATTGCGTATATGTGAGAGAGAGAGAGAATGTGTCTGAGAGAGAGAGAATGCATGTGTGCAAGTGAGAGAGAATGCGTGTGTGAGAGAGATTGCGTGTGAGAGAGAGAGAGAATGTGTGTGTGAGAGAGAATGTGTGTGTCAGAGAGAGAATGTGTGTGTGAGAGAGAGAATGCGTGTGTGAGAGAGATTGCGTATATGTGAGAGAGAGAGAGAATGTGTCTGAGAGAGAGAGAATGCATGTGTGCAAGTGAGAGAGAATGCGTGTGTGAGAGAGATTGCGTGTGAGAGAGAGAGAGAATGTGTGTGTGAGAGAGAATGCGTGTGTGAGAGAGAGAATGTGTGTGTGTGTGTGAGAGAGAATGTGTGAGAGAGAGAATGTGTGTGTGTGAGAGAGAGAATGTGTGTGTAAGAGAGAGAATGTGTGTGAGAGAGAGAATGCGTGTGTGAGAGAGAGAATGCGTGTGTGTGTGTGTAAGAGAATGTGTGAGAGAGAGAATGTTTGTGTGTGAGAGAGAGAATGTGTGTGTAAGAGAGAGAATGTGTGTGTGAGAGAGAATGCGTGTGTGTGAGAGAGAATGCGTGTGTGAGAGAGAATGCGTGTGAGAGAGAGAGAGAATGTGTGTGAGAGAGAGAATGCGTGTGTGTAAGAGAGAGAGAATGCATGTGTGTGAGAGAGAGAGAGAGAATGCGTGTGAGAGAGAGAATGCGTGTGAGAGAGAGAGAATGCGTGTGTGCAAGAGAGAGAATGCGTGTGCGAGAGAGAGAGAAAGAATGCGAGTGAGAGAGAATGCATGTGTGAGAGAGAGAGAATGCGTGTGCGAGAGAGAGAGAATGCATGTGTGCGAGAGAGAGAGAATGCGAGTGAGAGAGAGAATGCGTGTGTGCGAGAGAGAGAATGCGTGTGCGAGAGATAGAGAGAATGCGTGTGTGCGAGTGAGAGAGAGAATGCGTGTGTGCGAGAGGGAGGGAGAAAGCGTTTGTGTGAGAGAGAGAAAGAAAGCCTGTGTGCGAGAGAGAGAGAATGCGTGTGTGCGAGAGGGAGAGAGAAAGCGTGTATGCGAGAGAGAGAATGCGTGTGTGCGAGAGAGAGAATGCGTGTGTGAGAGAGAGAAAAAACATGTGTGAGAGAGAGAATGTGTGTGAGAGAGAGAATGCGTGTGTGCGAGAGAGAGAATGCGTGTGAGAGAGAGAGAGAATGCGTGTGTGAGAGAGAGAGAGAGAGAGAGAGAGAGAGAGAGAATGCGTGAGCGAGAGAGAGAGAATGAGTGTGTGAGAGAGAGAGAGAGAATGCATGTGTGCAAGAGAGAATGCGTGTGGGAGAGAGAGAATGTGTGTGTGAGAGAGAGAGAGAATGTGTGTCAGAGAGAGAGAGAATGTGTGTGAGAGAGAGAATGTGTGTGAGAGAGAATGTGCGTGAGAGAGAATGCGTGTGTGAGAGAGAATGCGTGTGTGAGAGCGTGAGAGAGAATGCGTGTGTGCGAGTGAGAGAGAGAATGCGTGTGTGCGAGTGAGAGAGAATGCATGTGTGCGAGAGAGAATGCGTGTGTGAGAGAGAGAATGTGTGTGTGAGAGAGAGAGAGAGAATGTGTGTCAGAGAGAGAGAGAATGTGTGTGAGAGAGAGAATGCGTGTGTGCAAGAGAGAGAGAATGCATGTGTGAGAGAGAGAGAGAGAATGTGTGTGAGAGTGAGAGAGAATGCGTGTGTGCGAGCGAGAGAGAGAATGCGTGTGTGCGAGAGAGAATGCGTGTGAGAGAGAGAATGTGTGTGTGAGAGAGAATGTGTGTGTGTGAGAGAGTGAATGTGTGTGTGAGAGAGAGAATGTGTGTGTGAGAGAGAATGCGTGTGAGAGAGAGAATGCATGTGTGTGAGAGAGAATGCGTGTGTGAGAGAGAATGCGTGTGTGACAGAATGTGTGTGTGAGAGAGAATGTGTGTGTGAGAGAGAATGCGTGTGTGAGAGAGAGAGAGAATGTGTGTGTGTGAGAGAGAATGTGTGTGTGAGAGAGAGAATGTGTGTGAGAGAGAATGTGTGTGTGAGAGAGAATGCGTGTGTGAGAGAGAGTGTGTGTGTGTGAGAGAGAGAATGTGTGTGTGAGAGAGAATGTGTGTGTGAGAGAGAGAATGTGTGTGTGAGAGAGAGAATGCGTGTGTGAGAGAGATTGCGTATGTGTGAGAGAGAGAGAATGTGTGTGAGAGAGAGAGAATGCATGTGTGCAAGAGAGAGAGAATGCGTGTGAGAGAGAGAATGTGTGTGAGAGAGAATGTGTGTGTGAGAGAGAATGCGTGTGTGAGAGAGAGTGTGTGTGTGTGAGAGAGAATGTGTGTGTGAGAGAGAGAATGTGTGTGTGAGAGAGAGAATGTGTGTGTGAGAGAGAGAATGCGTGTGTGAGAGAGATTGCGTATGTGTGAGAGAGAGAGAATGTGTGTGAGAGAGAGAGAATGCATGTGTGCAAGAGAGAGAGAATGCGTGTGTGAGAGAGATTGTGTGTGAGAGAGAGAGAATGTGTGTGAGAGAGAGAATGTGTGAGAGAGAGAATGTGTGTGTGTGAGAGAGAGAATGTGTGTGTAAGAGAGAGAATGTGTGTGAGAGAGAGAATGCGTGTGTGAGAGAGAGAATGCGTGTGTGTGTGTGTGTGTGTGTAAGTGAATGTGTGAGAGAGAGAATGTGTGTGTGAGAGAGAATGTGTGTGTGAGAGAGAGAATGTGTGTGTGAGAGAGAGAATGCGTGTGTGAGAGAGATTGCGTATGTGTGAGAGAGAGAGAGAATGTGTCTGAGAGAGAGAGAATGCATGTGTGCAAGTGAGAGAGAATGCGTGTGTGAGAGAGATTGCGTGTGAGAGAGAGAGAGAATGTGTGTGTGAGAGAGAATGCGTGTGTGAGAGAGAGAATGTGTGTGTGTGTGTGAGAGAGAATGTGTGAGAGAGAGAATGTGTGTGTGTGAGAGAGAGAATGTGTGTGTAAGAGAGAGAATGTGTGTGAGAGAGAGAATGCGTGTGTGAGAGAGAGAATGCGTGTGTGTGTGTGTAAGAGAATGTGTGAGAGAGAGAATGTGTGTGTGTGAGAGAGAGAATGTGTGTGTAAGAGAGAGAATGTGTGTGTGAGAGAGAATGCGTGTGTGTGAGAGAGAATGCGTGTGTGAGAGAGAATGCGTGTGAGAGAGAGAGAGAATGTGTGTGAGAGAGAGAATGCGTGTGTGCAAGAGAGAGAGAATGCATGTGTGTGAGAGAGAGAGAATGCGTGTGAGAGAGAGAATGCGTGTGTGCGAGAGAGAATGCGTGTGTGCAAGAGAGAGAATGCGTGTGCGAGAGAGAGAAAGAATGCGAGTGAGAGAGAATGCATGTGTGAGAGAGAGAGAATGCGTGTGCGAGAGAGAGAGAATGCATGTGTGCGAGAGAGAGAGAATGCGAGTGAGAGAGAGAATGCGTGTGTGCGAGAGAGAGAATGCGTGTGCGAGAGATAGAGAGAATGCGTGTGTGCGAGTGAGAGAGAGAATGCGTGTGTGCGAGAGGGAGGGAGAAAGCGTTTGTGTGAGAGAGAGAAAGAAAGCGTGTGTGCGAGAGAGAGAGAATGCGTGTGTGCGAGAGGGAGAGAGAAAGCGTGTATGCGAGAGAGAGAATGCGTGTGTGCGAGAGAGAGAATGCGTGTGTGAGAGAGAGAAAAAACATGTGTGAGAGAGAGAATGTGTGTGAGAGAGAGAATGCGTGTGTGCGAGAGAGAGAATGCGTGTGAGAGAGAGAGAGAATGCGTGTGTGAGAGAGAGAGAGAGAGAGAGAGAGAGAGAGAGAGAATGCGTGAGCGAGAGAGAGAGAATGAGTGTGTGAGAGAGAGAGAGAGAATGCATGTGTGCGAGAGAGAATGCGTGTGGGAGAGAGAGAATGTGTGTGTGAGAGAGAGAGAGAATGTGTGTCAGAGGGAGAGAGAATGTGTGTGAGAGAGAGAATGTGTGTGAGATTGAATGTGCGTGAGAGAGAATGCGTGTGTGAGAGAGAATGCGTGTGTGAGAGCGTGAGAGAGAATGCGTGTGTGCGAGTGAGAGAGAGAATGCGTGTGTGCGAGTGAGAGAGAATGCATGTGTGCGAGAGAGAATGCGTGTGTGAGAGAGAGAATGTGTGTGTGAGAGAGAGAGAGAGAATGTGTGTCAGAGAGAGAGAGAATGTGTGTGAGAGAGAGAATGCGTGTGTGCAAGAGAGAGAGAATGCATGTGTGAGAGAGAGAGAGAGAATGTGTGTGAGAGTGAGAGAGAATGCGTGGGTGCGAGCGAGAGAGAGAATGCGTGTGTGCGAGAGAGAATGCGTGTGAGAGAGAGAATGTGTGTGTGAGAGAGAATGTGTGTGTGTGAGAGAGAGAATGTGTGTGTGAGAGAGAGAATGTGTGTGTGAGAGAGAATGCGTGTGAGAGAGAGAATGCATGTGTGTGAGAGAGAATGCGTGTGTGAGAGAGAATGCGTGTGTGACAGAATGTGTGTGTGAGAGAGAATGTGTGTGTGAGAGAGAATGCGTGTGTGAGAGAGAGAGAATGTGTGTGTGTGAGAGAGAATGTGTGTGTGAGAGAGAGAATGTGTGTGAGAGAGAGAATGTGTGTGAGAGAGAATGTGTGTGTGAGAGAGAATGCGTGTGTGAGAGAGAGTGTGTGTGTGTGAGAGAGAGAATGTGTGTGTGAGAGAGAATGTGTGCGTGAGAGAGAGAATGTGTGTGTGAGAGAGAGAATGCGTGTGTGAGAGAGATTGCGTATGTGTGAGAGAGAGAGAATGTGTGTGTGAGAGAGAGAGAATGCATGTGTGCAAGAGAGAGAGAATGCGTGTGAGAGAGAGAATGTGTGTGAGAGAGAATGTGTGTGTGAGAGAGAATGCGTGTGTGAGAGAGAGTGTGTGTGTGAGAGAGAGAATGTGTGTGTGAGAGAGAATGTGTGTGTGAGAGAGAGAATGTGTGTGTGAGAGAGAGAATGCGTGTGTGAGAGAGATTGCGTATGTGTGAGAGAGAGAGAATGTGTGTGAGAGAGAGAGAATGCATGTGTGCAAGAGAGAGAGAATGCGTGTGTGAGAGAGATTGTGTGTGAGAGAGAGAGAGAATGTGTGTGAGAGAGAGAATGTGTGAGAGAGAGAATGTGTGTGTGTGAGAGAGAGAATGTGTGTGTAAGAGAGAGAATGTGTGAGAGAGAGAGAATGCGTGTGTGAGAGAGAGAATGCGTGTGTGTGTAAGTGAATGTGTGAGAGAGAGAATGTGTGTGTGAGAGAGAGAATGTGTGTGTAAGAGAGAGAATGTGTGTGTGAGAGAGAATGCGTGTGTGTGAGAGAGAATGCGTGTGTGAGAGAGAATGCATGTGAGAGAGAGAGAGAATGTGTGTGAGAGAGAGAATGCGTGTGTGCAAGAGAGAGAGAATGCATGTGTGTGAGAGAGAGAGAGAGAATGCGTGTGAGAGAGAGAATGCGTGTGAGAGAGAGAGAATGCGTGTGCGAGAGAGAGAGAGAGAATGCGAGTGAGAGAGAATGCATGTGTGAGAGAGAGAGAATTCGTGTGCGAGAGAGAGAGAATGCATGTGTGCGAGAGAGAGAGAATGCGAGTGAGAGAGAGAATGCGTGTGTGCGAGAGAGAGAATGCATGTGCGAGAGATAGAGAGAATGCGTGTGTGCGAGTGAGAGAGAGAATGTGTGTGTGCGAGAGAGAGAATGCGTGTGCGAGAGAGAGAAAGAAAGCGTGTGTGCGAGAGAGAGAAAGAAAGCGTGTGTGCGAGAGAGAGAGAATGCGTGTGTGCGAGAGAGAGAATGCGTGTGTGCGATAGAGAGAGAATGTTTGTGAGAGAGAGAATGCGTGTGTGCGAGAGAGAGAATGCGTGTGTGCGAGAGGGAGAGAGAAAGCGTGTGTGCGAGAGAGAGAGAATGCGTGTGTGCGAGAGAGAGAATGCGTGTGTGTGAGAGAGAGAATGAGTGTGTGAGAGAGAATGTGTGTGCGTGAGAGAGAGAATGCGTGTGTGAGAGAGAGA
This sequence comes from Chiloscyllium plagiosum, assembly GCF_037043375.1. Taxonomy (NCBI): domain Eukaryota; kingdom Metazoa; phylum Chordata; class Chondrichthyes; order Orectolobiformes; family Hemiscylliidae; genus Chiloscyllium; species Chiloscyllium plagiosum. The sequence continues at coordinate 71,540,493 of NW_028270160.1, read as the reverse complement.
ATGCGTTAGTGAGAGAGAGAATGCGTGTGTGTGAGAGAGAGAATGTGTGTGTGCGAGAGAGAGAGAATGCGTGTGTGCGAGAGAGAGAATGCGTGTGTGCGATAGAGAGAGAATGTTTGTGAGAGAGAGAATGCGTGTGTGCGAGAGAGAGAATGCGTGTGTGCGAGAGGGAGAGAGAAAGCGTGTGTGCGAGAGAGAGAGAATGCGTGTGTGCGAGAGAGAGAATGCGTGTGTGTGAGAGAGAGAATGAGTGTGTGAGAGAGAATGTGTGTGCGTGAGAGAGAGAATGCGTTAGTGAGAGAGAGAATGCGTTAGTGAGAGTGAGAATGCGTGTGTGTGAGAGAGAGAATGTGTGTGTGAGAGAGAGAGAGAATGCGTGTGTGCGAGAGAGAGAATGCGTGTGTGCGAGAGAGAGAATGCGTGTGTGCGATAGAGAGAGAATGTTTGTGAGAGAGAGAATGCGTGTGTGCGAGAGAGAGAATGCGTGTGTGCGAGAGGGAGAGAGAAAGCGTGTGTGCGAGAGAGAGAGAATGCGTGTGTGCGAGAGAGAGAATGCGTGTGTGTGAGAGAGAGAATGAGTGTGTGAGAGAGAATGTGTGTGCGTGAGAGAGAGAATGCGTTAGTGAGAGAGAGAATGCGTTAGTGAGAGTGAGAATGCGTGTGTGTGAGAGAGAGAATGTGTGTGTGAGAGAGAGAGAGAGAATGCGTGTGAGAGAGAGAATGCGTGTGAGAGAGAGAGAATGCGTGTGCGAGAGAGAGAGAGAATGCGAGTGAGAGAGAATGCATGTGTGAGAGAGAGAGAATGCGTGTGCGAGAGAGAGAGAATGCATGTGTGCGAGAGATAGAGAGAATGCGTGTGTGCGAGTGAGAGAGAGAATGCGTGTGTGCGAGAGGGAGGGAGAAAGCGTGTGTGCGATAGAGAGAAAGAAAGCGTGCGTGCGAGAGAGAGAGAATGCGTGAGTGCGAGAGGGAGAGAGAAAGCGTGTGTGCGAGAGAGAGAGAATGCGTGTGTGCGAGAGAGAGAATGCGTGTGTACAAGAGAGAGAGAATGTGTGTGAGAGAGAGAATGCGTGTGTGCGAGAGAGAGAATGCGTGTGTGAGAGAGAGAGAGAATGCGTGTGTGAGAGAGAGAGAGAGAATGCGTGAGCGAGAGAGAGAGAATGCGTGTGTGAGAGAGAGAGAGAGAATGCATGTGTGCGAGAGAGAATGCGTGTGTGAGAGAGAGAACGTGTGTGTGAGAGAGAGAGAGAATGTGTGTCAGAGAGAGAGAGAATGTGTGTGAGAGAGAGAATGTGTGTGAGAGAGAACGTGCGTGAGAGAGAATGCGTGTGTGAGAGAGAATGCGTGTGTGAGAGCGAGAGAGAGAATGCGTGTGTGCGAGTGAGAGAGAGAATGCGTGTGTGCGAGTGAGAGAGAGAATGCATGTGTGCGAGAGAGAATGCGTGTGTGAGAGAGAGAATGTGTGTGTGAGAGAGAGAGAGAATGTGTGTCAGAGAGAGAGAGAATGTGTGTGAGAGAGAGAATGCGTGTGTGCAAGAGAGAGAGAATGCGTGTGTGAGAGAGAGAGAGAATGTGTGTGAGAGAGAGAGAGAATGCGGGTGTGCGAGTGAGAGAGAGAATGCGTGTGTGCGAGAGAGAATGCGTGTGAGAGAGAGAATGTGTGTGTGAGAGAGAATGTGTGTGTGTGAGAGAGAGAATGTGTGTGTGAGAGAGAGAATGTGTGTGAGAGAGAGAATGCGTGTGAGAGAGAGAAGGCATGTGTGTGAGAGAGAATGTGTGTGTGAGAGAGAATGCGTGTGTGAGGGAGAATGCGTGTGTGAGAGAGAATGCGTGTGTGAGAGAGAGAGAATGTGTGTGTGTGAGAGAGAATGTGTGTGTGAGAGAGAGAATGTGTGTGTGAGAGTGAATGTGTGTGTGAGAGAGAATGCGTGTGTGAGAGAGAGAGTGTGTGTGTGAGAGAGAGAATGTGTGTGTGAGAGAGAATGTGTGTGTGAGAGAGAGAATGTGTGTGTGAGAGAGAGAATGCGTGTGTGAGAGAGGTTGCGTATGTGTGAGAGAGAGAGAATGTGTGTGTGAGAGAGAGAATGCATGTGTGCAAGACAGAGAGAATGCGTGTGTGAGAGAGATTGCATGTGAGAGAGAGAGAGAATGTGTGTGTGAGAGAGAATGCGTGTGTGAGAGAGAGAATGTGTGTGTGTGTGTGTGTGAGAGAGAATGTGTGAGAGAGAGAATGTGTGTGTGTGAGAGAGAGAATGTGCATGTGAGAGAGAGAATGTGTGTGAGAGAGAGAATGCGTGTGTGAGAGAGAGAGAGAGAATGCATGTGTGCGAGAGATAGAGAGAATGCGTGTGTGCGAGTGAGAGAGAATGCGTGTGTGCGAGAGGGAGGGAGAAAGCGTGTGTGCGATAGAGAGAAAGAAAGCGTGCGTGCGAGAGAGAGAGAATGCGTGAGTGCGAGAGGGAGAGAGAAAGCGTGTGTGCGAGAGAGAGTGAATGCGTGTGTGCGAGAGAGAGAATGCGTGTGTACAAGAGAGAGAGAATGTGTGTGAGAGAGAGAATGCGTGTGTGCGAGAGAGAGAATGCGTGTGTGAGAGAGAGAGAGAGAATGCGTGAGCGAGAGAGAGAGAATGCGTGTGTGAGAGAGAGAGAGAGAATGCATGTGTGCGAGAGAGAATGCGTGTGTGAGAGAGAGAACGTGTGTGTGAGAGAGAGAGAGAATGTGTGTCAGAGAGAGAGAGAATGTGTGTGAGAGAGAGAATGTGTGTGAGAGAGAACGTGCGTGAGAGAGAATGCGTGTGTGAGAGAGAATGCGTGTGTGAGAGCGAGAGAGAGAATGCGTGTGTGCGAGTGAGAGAGAGAATGCGTGTGTGCGAGTGAGAGAGAGAATGCATGTGTGCGAGAGAGAATGCGTGTGTGAGAGAGAGAATGTGTGTGTGAGAGAGAGAGAGAATGTGTGTCAGAGAGAGAGAGAATGTGTGTGAGAGAGAGAATGCGTGTGTGCAAGAGAGAGAGAATGCGTGTGTGAGAGAGAGAGAGAATGTGTGTGAGAGAGAGAGAGAATGCGGGTGTGCGAGTGAGAGAGAGAATGCGTGTGTGCGAGAGAGAATGCGTGTGAGAGAGAGAATGTGTGTGTGAGAGAGAATGTGTGTGTGTGAGAGAGAGAATGTGTGTGTGAGAGAGAGAATGTGTGTGAGAGAGAGAATGCGTGTGAGAGAGAGAAGGCATGTGTGTGAGAGAGAATGTGTGTGTGAGAGAGAATGCGTGTGTGAGGGAGAATGCGTGTGTGAGAGAGAATGCGTGTGTGAGAGAGAGAGAATGTGTGTGTGTGAGAGAGAATGTGTGTGTGAGAGAGAGAATGTGTGTGTGAGAGTGAATGTGTGTGTGAGAGAGAATGCGTGTGTGAGAGAGAGAGTGTGTGTGTGAGAGAGAGAATGTGTGTGTGAGAGAGAATGTGTGTGTGAGAGAGAGAATGTGTGTGTGAGAGAGAGAATGCGTGTGTGAGAGAGGTTGCGTATGTGTGAGAGAGAGAGAATGTGTGTGTGAGAGAGAGAATGCATGTGTGCAAGACAGAGAGAATGCGTGTGTGAGAGAGATTGCATGTGAGAGAGAGAGAGAATGTGTGTGTGAGAGAGAATGCGTGTGTGAGAGAGAGAATGTGTGTGTGTGTGTGTGAGAGAGAATGTGTGAGAGAGAGAATGTGTGTGTGTGAGAGAGAGAATGTGCGTGTGAGAGAGAGAATGTGTGTGAGAGAGAGAATGCGTGTGTGAGAGAGAGAATGCGTGTGTGTGTAAGTGAATGTGTGAGAGAGAGAATGTGTGTGTGAGAGAGAGAATGTGTGTGTAAGAGAGAGAATGTGTGTGTAAGAGAGAGAATGCGTGTGTGTGAGAGAGAATGCGTGTGTGAGAGAGAATGCGTGTGAGAGAGAGAGAGAATGTGTGTGAGAGAGAGAATGCGTGTGTGCAAGAGAGAGAGAATGCATGTGTGTGAGAGAGAGAGAGAGAATGCGTGTGAGAGAGAGAATGCGTGTGAGAGAGAGAGAATGCGTGTGAGAGAGAGAATGCGAGTGAGAGAGAATGCATGTGTGAGAGAGAGAGAATGCGTGTGCGAGAGAGAGAGAATGCATGTGTGCGAGAGAGAGAGAATGCGAGTGAGAGAGAGAATGCGTGTGTGCGAGAGAGAGAATGCATGTGCGAGAGATAGAGAGAATGCGTGTGTGCGAGTGAGAGAGAGAATGCGTGTGTGCGAGAGAGAGAGAGAATGCGTGAGCGAGAGAGAGAGAATGCGTGTGTGAGAGAGAGAGAGAGAATGCATGTGTGCGAGAGAGAATGCGTGTGTGAGAGAGAGAACGTGTGTGTGAGAGAGAGAGAGAATGTGTGTCAGAGAGAGAGAGAATGTGTGTGAGAGAGAGAATGTGTGTGAGAGAGAACGTGCGTGAGAGAGAATGCGTGTGTGAGAGAGAATGCGTGTGTGAGAGCGAGAGAGAGAATGCGTGTGTGCGAGTGAGAGAGAGAATGCGTGTGTGCGAGTGAGAGAGAGAATGCATGTGTGCGAGAGAGAATGCGTGTGTGAGAGAGAGAATGTGTGTGTGAGAGAGAGAGAGAATGTGTGTCAGAGAGAGAGAGAATGTGTGTGAGAGAGAGAATGCGTGTGTGCAATAGAGAGAGAATGCGTGTGTGAGAGAGAGAGAGAATGCGTGTGTGAGAGAGAGAGAGAGAATGCGTGAGCGAGAGAGAGAGAATGCGTGTGTGAGAGAGAGAGAGAGAATGCATGTGTGCGAGAGAGAATGCGTGTGTGAGAGAGAGAACGTGTGTGTGAGAGAGAGAGAGAATGTGTGTCAGAGAGAGAGAGAATGTGTGTGAGAGAGAGAATGTGTGTGAGAGAGAACGTGCGTGAGAGAGAATGCGTGTGTGAGAGAGAATGCGTGTGTGAGAGCGAGAGAGAGAATGCGTGTGTGCGAGTGAGAGAGAGAATGCGTGTGTGCGAGTGAGAGAGAGAATGCATGTGTGCGAGAGAGAATGCGTGTGTGAGAGAGAGAATGTGTGTGTGAGAGAGAGAGAGAATGTGTGTCAGAGAGAGAGAGAATGTGTGTGAGAGAGAGAATGCGTGTGTGCAAGAGAGAGAGAATGCGTGTGTGAGAGAGAGAGAGAATGTGTGTGAGAGAGAGAGAGAATGCGGGTGTGCGAGTGAGAGAGAGAATGCGTGTGTGCGAGAGAGAATGCGTGTGAGAGAGAGAATGTGTGTGTGAGAGAGAATGTGTGTGTGTGAGAGAGAGAATGTGTGTGTGAGAGAGAGAATGTGTGTGAGAGAGAGAATGCGTGTGAGAGAGAGAAGGCATGTGTGTGAGAGAGAATGTGTGTGTGAGAGAGAATGCGTGTGTGAGGGAGAATGCGTGTGTGAGAGAGAATGCGTGTGTGAGAGAGAGAGAATGTGTGTGTGTGAGAGAGAATGCGTGTGTGAGAGAGAGAATGTGTGTGTGAGAGTGAATGTGTGTGTGAGAGAGAATGCGTGTGTGAGAGAGAGAGTGTGTGTGTGAGAGAGAGAATGTGTGTGTGAGAGAGAATGTGTGTGTGAGAGAGAGAATGTGTGTGTGAGAGAGAGAATGCGTGTGTGAGAGAGGTTGCGTATGTGTGAGAGAGAGAGAATGTGTGTGTGAGAGAGAGAATGCATGTGTGCAAGACAGAGAGAATGCGTGTGTGAGAGAGATTGCATGTGAGAGAGAGAGAGAATGTGTGTGTGAGAGAGAATGCGTGTGTGAGAGAGAGAATGTGTGTGTGTGTGTGTGAGAGAGAATGTGTGAGAGAGAGAATGTGTGTGTGTGAGAGAGAGAATGTGCATGTGAGAGAGAGAATGTGTGTGAGAGAGAGAATGCGTGTGTGAGAGAGAGAGAGAGAATGCATGTGTGCGAGAGATAGAGAGAATGCGTGTGTGCGAGTGAGAGAGAATGCGTGTGTGCGAGAGGGAGGGAGAAAGCGTGTGTGCGATAGAGAGAAAGAAAGCGTGCGTGCGAGAGAGAGAGAATGCGTGAGTGCGAGAGGGAGAGAGAAAGCGTGTGTGCGAGAGAGAGTGAATGCGTGTGTGCGAGAGAGAGAATGCGTGTGTACAAGAGAGAGAGAATGTGTGTGAGAGAGAGAATGCGTGTGTGCGAGAGAGAGAATGCGTGTGTGAGAGAGAGAGAGAATGCGTGTGTGAGAGAGAGAGAGAGAATGCGTGAGCGAGAGAGAGAGAATGCGTGTGTGAGAGAGAGAGAGAGAATGCATGTGTGCGAGAGAGAATGCGTGTGTGAGAGAGAGAACGTGTGTGTGAGAGAGAGAGAGAATGTGTGTCAGAGAGAGAGAGAATGTGTGTGAGAGAGAGAATGTGTGTGAGAGAGAACGTGCGTGAGAGAGAATGCGTGTGTGAGAGAGAATGCGTGTGTGAGAGCGAGAGAGAGAATGCGTGTGTGCGAGTGAGAGAGAGAATGCGTGTGTGCGAGTGAGAGAGAGAATGCATGTGTGCGAGAGAGAATGCGTGTGTGAGAGAGAGAATGTGTGTGTGAGAGAGAGAGAGAATGTGTGTCAGAGAGAGAGAGAATGTGTGTGAGAGAGAGAATGCGTGTGTGCAAGAGAGAGAGAATGCGTGTGTGAGAGAGAGAGAGAATGTGTGTGAGAGAGAGAGAGAATGCGGGTGTGCGAGTGAGAGAGAGAATGCGTGTGTGCGAGAGAGAATGCGTGTGAGAGAGAGAATGTGTGTGTGAGAGAGAATGTGTGTGTGTGAGAGAGAGAATGTGTGTGTGAGAGAGAGAATGTGTGTGAGAGAGAGAATGCGTGTGAGAGAGAGAAGGCATGTGTGTGAGAGAGAATGTGTGTGTGAGAGAGAATGCGTGTGTGAGGGAGAATGCGTGTGTGAGAGAGAATGCGTGTGTGAGAGAGAGAGAATGTGTGTGTGTGAGAGAGAATGTGTGTGTGAGAGAGAGAATGTGTGTGTGAGAGTGAATGTGTGTGTGAGAGAGAATGCGTGTGTGAGAGCGAGAGTGTGTGTGAGAGAGAGAGAATGTGTGTGTGAGAGAGAATGTGTGTGTGAGAGAGAGAATGTGTGTGTGAGAGAGAGAATGCGTGTGTGAGAGAGGTTGCGTATGTGTGAGAGAGAGAGAATGTGTGTGTGAGAGAGAGAATGCATGTGTGCAAGACAGAGAGAATGCGTGTGTGAGAGAGATTGCATGTGAGAGAGAGAGAGAATGTGTGTGTGAGAGAGAATGCGTGTGTGAGAGAGAGAATGTGTGTGTGTGTGTGTGAGAGAGAATGTGTGAGAGAGAGAATGTGTGTGTGTGAGAGAGAGAATGTGCGTGTGAGAGAGAGAATGTGTGTGAGAGAGAGAATGCGTGTGTGAGAGAGAGAATGCGTGTGTGTGTAAGTGAATGTGTGAGAGAGAGAATGTGTGTGTGAGAGAGAGAATGTGTGTGTAAGAGAGAGAATGTGTGTGTAAGAGAGAGAATGCGTGTGTGTGAGAGAGAATGCGTGTGTGAGAGAGAATGCGTGTGAGAGAGAGAGAGAATGTGTGTGAGAGAGAGAATGCGTGTGTGCAAGAGAGAGAGAATGCATGTGTGTGAGAGAGAGAGAGAGAATGCGTGTGAGAGAGAGAATGCGTGTGAGAGAGAGAGAATGCGTGTGCGAGAGAGAGAGAGAATGCGAGTGAGAGAGAATGCATGTGTGAGAGAGAGAGAATGCGTGTGAGAGAGAGAGAATGCATGTGTGCGAGAGAGAGAGAATGCGAGTGAGAGAGAGAATGCGTGTGTGCGAGAGAGAGAATGCATGTGCGAGAGATAGAGAGAATGCGTGTGTGCGAGTGAGAGAGAGAATGCGTGTGTGCGAGAGAGAGAATGCGTGTGCGAGAGAGAGAAAGAAAGCGTGTGTGCGAGAGAGAGAAAGAAAGCGTGTGTGCGAGAGAGAGAGAATGCGTGTGTGCGAAAAGGAGAGAGAAAGCGTGTGTGCGAGAGAGAGAGAATGCGTGTGTGCGAGAGAGAGAATGCATGTGTGCGAGAGAGAGAGAATGTGTGTGAGAGAGAGAATGCGTGTGTGCGAGAGAGAGAATGCGTGTGTGCGAGAGGGAGAGAGAAAGCGTGTGTGCGAGAGAGAGAGAATACGTGTGTGCGAGAGAGAGAATGCGTGTGTGTGAGAGAGAGAATGAGTGTGTGAGAGAGAATGTGTGTGCGTGAGAGAGAGAATGCGTTAGTGAGAGAGAGAATGCGTTAGTGAGAGAGAGAATGCGTGTGTGTGAGAGAGAGAATGCGTGTGTGTGAGAGAGAATGCGTGTGTGAGAGAGAATGCGTGTGAGAGAGAGAGAGAATGTGTGTGAGAGAGAGAATGCGTGTGTGCAAGAGAGAGAGAATGCATGTGTGTGAGAGAGAGTGAGAATGCATGTGAGAGAGAGAATGCGTGTGAGAGAGAGAGAATGCGTGCGCGAGAGAGAGAGAGAATGCGAGTGAGAGAGAATGCATGTGTGAGAGAGAGAGAATGCGTGTGCGAGAGAGAGAGAATGCATGTGTGCGAGAGAGAGAGAATGCGAGTGAGAGAGAGAATGCGTGTGTGCGAGAGAGAGAATGCATGTGCGAGAGATAGAGAGAATGCGTGTGTGCGAGTGAGAGAGAGAATGCGTGTGTGCGAGAGAGAGAATGCGTGTGCGAGAGAGAGAAAGAAAGCGTGTGTGCGAGAGAGAGAAAGAAAGCGTGTGTGCGAGAGAGAGAGAATGCGTGTGTGCGAGAGGGAGAGAGAAAGCGTGTGTGCGAGAGTGAGAGAATGCGTGTGTGCGAGAGAGAGAATGCGTGTGTGCGAGAGGGAGAGAGAAAGCGTGTGTGCGAGAGAGAGAGAACACGTGTGTGCGAGAGAGAGAATGCGTGTGTGTGAGAGAGAGAATGAGTGTGTGAGAGAGAATGTGTGTGCGTGAGAGAGAGAATGCGTTAGTGAGAGAGAGAATGCGTTAGTGAGAGAGAGAATGCGTGTGTGTGTGAGAGAGAATGTGTGTGTGAGAGAGAGAGAATGTTTGTGAGAGAGAGAGAATGCGTGAGAGAGATAATGAGTGTGTGAGAGAGAGAATGCATGTGCGTGTGAGGGAGAGAGAATGCGTGTGTGAGAGAGAATGCATGTGTGTGTGAGAGAGAGAATGCGTGTGTGAGAGAGAGAGAATGAGTGTGTGAGAGAGAGAATGTGTGTGTGAGAGAGAGAGAGAATACATGTGTGAGAGAGAGAATGTGTGTGAGAGAGATTGCTTGTGTGCGAGAGAGAGAATGCGTGTTTGAGAGAGAGAGAGAATGCGTGTGTGTGAGAGAAAGAGAGAGAGAGAGAGAGAGAGAATGCGTGAGCGAGAGAGAGAGAATGAGTGTGTGAGAGAGAGAGAGAATGCATGTGTGCGAGAGAGAATGCGTGTGGGAGAGAGAGAATGTGTGTGTGAGAGAGAGAGAGAATGTGTGTCAGAGAGAGAGAGAATGTGTGTGAGAGAGAGAATGTGTGTGAGAGAGAATGCGTGTGTGAGAGAGAATGCGTGTGTGAGAGCGTGAGAGAGAATGCGTGTGTGCGAGTGAGAGAGAGAATGCGTGTGTGCGAGTGAGAGAGAATGCATGTGTGCGAGAGAGAATGCGTGTGTGAGAGAGAGAATGTGTGTGTGAGAGAGAGAGAGAGAGAATGTGTGTCAGAGAGAGAGAGAATGTGTGTGAGAGAGAGAATGCGTGTGTGCAAGAGAGAGAGAATGCATGTGTGAGAGAGAGAGAGAGAATGTGTGTGAGAGTGAGAGAGAATGCGTGTGTGCGAGCGAGAGAGAGAATGCGTGTGTGCGAGAGAGAATGCGTGTGAGAGAGAGAATGTGTGTGTGAGAGAGAATGTGTGTGTGTGAGAGAGAGAATGTGTGTGTGAGAGAGAGAATGTGTGTGTGAGAGAGAATGCGTGTGTGTGAGAGAGAGAATGCATGTGTGTGAGAGAGAATGCGTGTGTGAGAGAGAATGCGTGTGTGACAGAATGTGTGTGTGAGAGAGAATGTGTGTGTGAGAGAGAATGCGTGTGTGAGAGAGAGAGAATGTGTGTGTGTGAGAGAGAATGTGTGTGTGAGAGAGAGAATGTGTGTGAGAGAGAATGTGTGTGTGAGAGAGAATGCGTGTGTGAGAGAGAGTGTGTGTGTGTGAGAGAGAGAATGTGTGTGTGAGAGAGAATGTGTATGTGAGAGAGAGAATGTGTGTGTGAGAGAGAGAATGCGTGTGTGAGAGAGATTGCGTATGTGTGAGAGAGAGAGAATGTGTGTGAGAGAGAGAGAATGCATGTGTGCAAGAGAGAGAGAATGCGTGTGAGAGAGAGAATGTGTGTGAGAGAGAATGTGTGTGTGAGAGAGAATGCGTGTGTGAGAGAGAGTGTGTGTGTGAGAGAGAGAATGTGTGTGTGAGAGAGAATGTGTGTGTGAGAGAGAGAATGTGTGTGTGAGAGAGAGAATGTGTGTGTGAGAGAGAGAATGCGTGTGTGAGAGAGATTGCGTATGTGTGAGAGAGAGAGAATGTGTGTGAGAGAGAGAGAATGCATGTGTGCAAGAGAGAGAGAATGCGTGTGTGAGAGAGATTGTGTGTGAGAGAGAGAGAGAATGTGTGTGAGAGAGAGAATGTGTGAGAGAGAGAATGTGTGTGTGTGAGAGAGAGAATGTGTGTGTAAGAGAGAGAATGTGTGAGAGAGAGAGAATGCGTGTGTGAGAGAGAGAATGTGTGTGTGTGAGAGAGAGAATGTGTGTGTAAGAGAGAGAATGTGTGTGTGAGAGAGAATGCGTGTGTGTGAGAGAGAATGCGTGTGTGAGAGAGAATGCATGTGAGAGAGAGAGAGAATGTGTGTGAGAGAGAGAATGCGTGTGTGCAAGAGAGAGAGAATGCATGTGTGTGAGAGAGAGAGAGAGAATGCGTGTGAGAGAGAGAATGCGTGTGAGAGAGAGAGAATGCGTGTGCGAGAGAGAGAGAGAGAATGCGAGTGAGAGAGAATGCATGTGTGAGAGAGAGAGAATTCGTGTGCGAGAGAGAGAGAATGCATGTGTGCGAGAGAGAGAGAATGCGAGTGAGAGAGAGAATGCGTGTGTGCGAGAGAGAGAATGCATGTGCGAGAGATAGAGAGAATGCGTGTGTGCGAGTGAGAGAGAGAATGTGTGTGTGCGAGAGAGAGAATGCGTGTGCGAGAGAGAGAAAGAAAGCGTGTGTGCGAGAGAGAGAAAGAAAGCGTGTGTGCGAGAGAGAGAGAATGCGTGTGTGCGAGAGAGAGAATGCGTGTGTGCGATAGAGAGAGAATGTTTGTGAGAGAGAGAATGCGTGTGTGCGAGAGAGAGAATGCGTGTGTGCGAGAGGGAGAGAGAAAGCGTGTGTGCGAGAGAGAGAGAATGCGTGTGTGCGAGAGAGAGAATGCGTGTGTGTGAGAGAGAGAATGAGTGTGTGAGTGCGAATGTGTGTGCGTGAGAGAGAGAATGCGTTAGTGAGAGAGAGAATGCGTTAGTGAGAGAGAGAATGCGTGTGTGTGAGAGAGAGAATGTGTGTGTGCGAGAGAGAGAGAATGCGTGTGTGCGAGAGAGAGAATGCGTGTGTGCGAGAGAGAGAATGCGTGTGTGCGAGAGGGAGAGAGAAAGCGTGTGTGCGAGAGAGAGAGAATGCGTGTGTGCGAGAGAGAGAATGCGTGTGTGTGAGAGAGAGAATGAGTGTGTGAGAGAGAATGTGTGTGCGTGAGAGAGAGAATGCGTTAGTGAGAGAGAGAATGCGTTTGTGAGAGAGAGAATGCGTGTGTGTGAGAGAGAGAATGTGTGTGTGAGAGAGAGAGAGAGAATGCGTGTGAGAGAGAGAATGCGTGTGAGAGAGAGAGAATGCGTGTGCGAGAGAGAGAGAGAATGCGAGTGAGAGAGAATGCATGTGTGAGAGAGAGAGAATGCGTGTGCGAGAGAGAGAGAATGCATGTGTGCGAGAGATAGAGAGAATGCGTGTGTGCGAGTGAGAGAGAGAATGCGTGTGTGCGAGAGGGAGGGAGAAAGCGTGTGTGCGATAGAGAGAAAGAAAGCGTGTGTGCGAGAGAGAGAGAATGCGTGAGTGCGAGAGGGAGAGAGAAAGCGTGTGTGCGAGAGAGAGAGAATGCGTGTGTGCGAGAGAGAGAATGCGTGTGTACAAGAGAGAGAGAATGTGTGTGAGAGAGAGAATGCTTGTGTGCGAGAGAGAGAATGCGTGTGTGAGAGTGAGAGAATGCGTGTGTGAGAGAGAGAGAGAGAATGCGTGAGCGAGAGAGAGAGAATGCGTGTGTGAGAGAGAGAGAGAGAATGCATGTGTGCGAGAGAGAATGCGTGTGTGAGAGAGAGAACGTGTGTGTGAGAGAGAGAGAGAATGTGTGTCAGAGAGAGAGAGAATGTGTGTGAGAGAGAGAATGTGTGTGAGAGAGAACGTGCGTGAGAGAGAATGCGTGTGTGAGAGAGAATGCGTGTGTGAGAGCGAGAGAGAGAATGCGTGTGTGCGAGTGAGAGAGAGAATGCGTGTGTGCGAGTGAGAGAGAGAATGCATGTGTGCGAGAGAGAATGCGTGTGTGAGAGAGAGAATGTGTGTGTGAGAGAGAGAGAGAATGTGTGTCAGAGAGAGAGAGAATGTGTGTGAGAGAGAGAATGCGTGTGTGCAAGAGAGAGAGAATGCGTGTGTGAGAGAGAGAGAGAATGTGTGTGAGAGAGAGAGAGAATGCGGGTGTGCGAGTGAGAGAGAGAATGCGTGTGTGCGAGAGAGAATGCGTGTGAGAGAGAGAATGTGTGTGTGAGAGAGAATGTGTGTGTGTGAGAGAGAGAATGTGTGTGTCAGAGAGAATGCATGTGAGAGAGAGAGAGAATGTGTGTGAGAGAGAGAATGCGTGTGTGCAAGAGAGAGAGAATGCATGTGTGTGAGAGAGAGAGAGAGAATGCGTGTGAGAGAGAGAATGCGTGTGAGAGAGAGAGAATGCGTGTGCGAGAGAGAGAGAGAGAATGCGAGTGAGAGAGAATGCATGTGTGAGAGAGAGAGAATTCGTGTGCGAGAGAGAGAGAATGCATGTGTGCGAGAGAGAGAGAATGCGAGTGAGAGAGAGAATGCGTGTGTGCGAGAGAGAGAATGCATGTGCGAGAGATAGAGAGAATGCGTGTGTGCGAGTGAGAGAGAGAATGTGTGTGTGCGAGAGAGAGAATGCGTGTGCGAGAGAGAGAAAGAAAGCGTGTGTGCGAGAGAGAGAAAGAAAGCGTGTGTGCGAGAGAGAGAGAATGCGTGTGTGCGAGAGAGAGAATGCGTGTGTGCGATAGAGAGAGAATGTTTGTGAGAGAGAGAATGCGTGTGCGAGAGAGAGAATGCGTGTGTGCGAGAGGGAGAGAGAAAGCGTGTGTGCGAGAGAGAGAGAATGCGTGTGTGCGAGAGAGAGAATGCGTGTGTGTGAGAGAGAGAATGAGTGTGTGAGAGAGAATGTGTGTGCGTGAGAGAGAGAATGCGTTAGTGAGAGAGAGAATGCGTTAGTGAGAGAGAGAATGCGTGTGTGTGAGAGAGAGAATGTGTGTGTGCGAGAGAGAGAGAATGCGTGTGTGCGAGAGAGAGAATGCGTGTGTGCGAGAGAGAGAATGCGTGTGTGCGAGAGGGAGAGAGAAAGCGTGTGTGCGAGAGAGAGAGAATGCGTGTGTGCGAGAGAGAGAATGCGTGTGTGTGAGAGAGAGAATGAGTGTGTGAGAGAGAATGTGTGTGCGTGAGAGAGAGAATGCGTTAGTGAGAGAGAGAATGCGTTAGTGAGAGAGAGAATGCGTGTGTGTGAGAGAGAGAATGTGTGTGTGAGAGAGAGAGAGAGAATGCGTGTGAGAGAGAGAATGCGTGTGAGAGAGAGAGAATGCGTGTGCGAGAGAGAGAGAATGCGTGTGTGCGAGTGAGAGAGAGAATGCGTGTGTGCGAGAGGGAGGGAGAAAGCGTGTGTGCGATAGAGAGAAAGAAAGCGTGCGTGCGAGAGAGAGAGAATGCGTGAGTGCGAGAGGGAGAGAGAAAGCGTGTGTGCGAGAGAGAGTGAATGCGTGTGTGCGAGAGAGAGAATGCGTGTGTACAAGAGAGAGAGAATGTGTGTGAGAGAGAGAATGCGTGTGTGCGAGAGAGAGAATGCGTGTGTGAGAGAGAGAGAGAATGCGTGTGTGAGAGAGAGAGAGAGAATGCGTGAGCGAGAGAGAGAGAATGCGTGTGTGAGAGAGAGAGAGAGAATGCATGTGTGCGAGAGAGAATGCGTGTGTGAGAGAGAGAACGTGTGTGTGAGAGAGAGAGAGAATGTGTGTCAGAGAGAGAGAATGTGTGTGAGAGAGAGAATGTGTGTGAGAGAGAACGTGCGTGAGAGAGAATGCGTGTGTGAGAGAGAATGCGTGTGTGAGAGCGAGAGAGAGAATGCGTGTGTGCGAGTGAGAGAGAGAATGCGTGTGTGCGAGTGAGAGAGAGAATGCATGTGTGCGAGAGAGAATGCGTGTGTGAGAGAGAGAATGTGTGTGTGAGAGAGAGAGAGAATGTGTGTCAGAGAGAGAGAGAATGTGTGTGAGAGAGAGAATGCGTGTGTGCAAGAGAGAGAGAATGCGTGTGTGAGAGAGAGAGAGAATGTGTGTGAGAGAGAGAGAGAATGCGGGTGTGCGAGTGAGAGAGAGAATGCGTGTGTGCGAGAGAGAATGCGTGTGAGAGAGAGAATGTGTGTGTGAGAGAGAATGTGTGTGTGTGAGAGAGAGAATGTGTGTGTGAGAGAGAGAATGTGTGTGAGAGAGAGAATGCGTGTGAGAGAGAGAAGGCATGTGTGTGAGAGAGAATGTGTGTGTGAGAGAGAATGCGTGTGTGAGGGAGAATGCGTGTGTGAGAGAGAATGCGTGTGTGAGAGAGAGAGAATGTGTGTGTGTGAGAGAGAATGTGTGTGTGAGAGAGAGAATGTGTGTGTGAGAGTGAATGTGTGTGTGAGAGAGAATGCGTGTGTGAGAGAGAGAGTGTGTGTGTGAGAGAGAGAATGTGTGTGTGAGAGAGAATGTGTGTGTGAGAGAGAGAATGTGTGTGTGAGAGAGAGAATGCGTGTGTGAGAGAGGTTGCGTATGTGTGAGAGAGAGAGAATGTGTGTGTGAGAGAGAGAATGCATGTGTGCAAGACAGAGAGAATGCGTGTGTGAGAGAGATTGCATGTGAGAGAGAGAGAGAATGTGTGTGTGAGAGAGAATGCGTGTGTGAGAGAGAGAATGTGTGTGTGTGTGTGTGAGAGAGAATGTGTGAGAGAGAGAATGTGTGTGTGTGAGAGAGAGAATGTGCGTGTGAGAGAGAGAATGTGTGTGAGAGAGAGAATGCGTGTGTGAGAGAGAGAGAGAGAATGCATGTGTGCGAGAGAGAATGCGTGTGTGAGAGAGAGAACGTGTGTGTGAGAGAGAGAGAGAATGTGTGTCAGAGGGAGAGAGAATGTGTGTGAGAGAGAGAATGTGTGTGAGAGAGAACGTGCGTGAGAGAGAATGCGTGTGTGAGAGCGAGAGAGAGAATGCGTGTGTGCGAGTGAGAGAGAGAATGCGTGTGTGCGAGTGAGAGAGAGAATGCATGTGTGCGAGAGAGAATGCGTGTGTGAGAGAGAGAATGTGTGTGTGAGAGAGAGAGAGAATGTGTGTCAGAGAGAGAGAGAATGTGTGTGAGAGAGAGAATGCGTGTGTGCAAGAGAGAGAGAATGCGTGTGTGAGAGAGAGAGAGAATGTGTGTGAGAGAGAGAGAGAATGCGGGTGTGCGAGTGAGAGAGAGAATGCGTGTGTGCGAGAGAGAATGCGTGTGAGAGAGAGAATGTGTGTGTGAGAGAGAATGTGTGTGTGTGAGAGAGAGAATGTGTGTGTGAGAGAGAGAATGTGTGTGAGAGAGAGAATGCGTGTGAGAGAGAGAAGGCATGTGTGTGAGAGAGAATGTGTGTGTGAGAGAGAATGCGTGTGTGAGGGAGAATGCGTGTGTGAGAGAGAATGCGTGTGTGAGAGAGAGAGAATGTGTGTGTGTGAGAGAGAATGTGTGTGTGAGAGAGAGAATGTGTGTGTGAGAGTGAATGTGTGTGTGAGAGAGAATGCGTGTGTGAGAGAGAGAGTGTGTGTGTGAGAGAGAGAATGTGTGTGTGAGAGAGAATGTGTGTGTGAGAGAGAGAATGTGTGTGTGAGAGAGAGAATGCGTGTGTGAGAGAGGTTGCGTATGTGTGAGAGAGAGAGAATGTGTGTGTGAGAGAGAGAATGCATGTGTGCAAGACAGAGAGAATGCGTGTGTGAGAGAGATTGCATGTGAGAGAGAGAGAGAATGTGTGTGTGAGAGAGAATGCGTGTGTGAGAGAGAGAATGTGTGTGTGTGTGTGTGTGAGAGAGAATGTGTGAGAGAGAGAATGTGTGTGTGTGAGAGAGAGAATGTGCGTGTGAGAGAGAGAATGTGTGTGAGAGAGAGAATGCGTGTGCGAGAGAGAGAGAATGCATGTGTGCGAGAGATAGAGAGAATGCGTGTGTGCGAGTGAGAGAGAGAATGCGTGTGTGCGAGAGGGAGGGAGAAAGCGTGTGTGCGATAGAGAGAAAGAAAGCGTGCGTGCGAGAGAGAGAGAATGCGTGAGTGCGAGAGAGAGAGAGAAAGCGTGTGTGCGAGAGAGAGAGAATGCGTGTGTGCGAGAGAGAGAATGCGTGTGTACAAGAGAGAGAGAATGTGTGTGAGAGAGAGAATGCGTGTGTGCGAGAGAGAGAATGCGTGTGTGAGAGAGAGAGAGAATGCGTGTGTGAGAGAGAGAGAGAGAATGCGTGAGCGAGAGAGAGAGAATGCGTGTGTGAGAGAGAGAGAGAGAATGCATGTGTGCGAGAGAGAATGCGTGTGTGAGAGAGAGAACGTGTGTGTGAGAGAGAGAGAGAATGTGTGTGTGAGAGAGAATGTGTGTGTGAGAGAGAGAATGTGTGTGTGAGAGAGAGAATGTGTGTGTGAGAGAGAGAATGCGTGTGTGAGAGAGATTGCGTATGTGTGAGAGAGAGAGAATGTGTGTGAGAGAGAGAGAATGCATGTGTGCAAGAGAGAGAGAATGCGTGTGTGAGAGAGATTGTGTGTGAGAGAGAGAGAGAATGTGTGTGAGAGAGAGAATGTGTGAGAGAGAGAATGTGTGTGTGTGAGAGAGAGAATGTGTGTGTAAGAGAGAGAATGTGTGAGAGAGAGAGAATGCGTGTGTGAGAGAGAGAATGTGTGTGTGTGAGAGAGAGAATGTGTGTGTAAGAGAGAGAATGTGTGTGTGAGAGAGAATGCGTGTGTGTGAGAGAGAATGCGTGTGTGAGAGAGAATGCATGTGAGAGAGAGAGAGAATGTGTGTGAGAGAGAGAATGCGTGTGTGCAAGAGAGAGAGAATGCATGTGTGTGAGAGAGAGAGAGAGAATGCGTGTGAGAGAGAGAATGCGTGTGAGAGAGAGAGAATGCGTGTGCGAGAGAGAGAGAGAGAATGCGAGTGAGAGAGAATGCATGTGTGAGAGAGAGAGAATTCGTGTGCGAGAGAGAGAGAATGCATGTGTGCGAGAGAGAGAGAATGCGAGTGAGAGAGAGAATGCGTGTGTGCGAGAGAGAGAATGCATGTGCGAGAGATAGAGAGAATGCGTGTGTGCGAGTGAGAGAGAGAATGTGTGTGTGCGAGAGAGAGAATGCGTGTGCGAGAGAGAGAAAGAAAGCGTGTGTGCGAGAGAGAGAAAGAAAGCGTGTGTGCGAGAGAGAGAGAATGCGTGTGTGCGAGAGAGAGAATGCGTGTGTGCGATAGAGAGAGAATGTTTGTGAGAGAGAGAATGCGTGTGTGCGAGAGAGAGAATGCGTGTGTGCGAGAGGGAGAGAGAAAGCGTGTGTGCGAGAGAGAGAGAATGCGTGTGTGCGAGAGAGAGAATGCGTGTGTGTGAGAGAGAGAATGAGTGTGTGAGTGCGAATGTGTGTGCGTGAGAGAGAGAATGCGTTAGTGAGAGAGAGAATGCGTTAGTGAGAGAGAGAATGCGTGTGTGTGAGAGAGAGAATGTGTGTGTGCGAGAGAGAGAGAATGCGTGTGTGCGAGAGAGAGAATGCGTGTGTGCGAGAGAGAGAATGCGTGTGTGCGAGAGGGAGAGAGAAAGCGTGTGTGCGAGAGAGAGAGAATGCGTGTGTGCGAGAGAGAGAATGCGTGTGTGTGAGAGAGAGAATGAGTGTGTGAGAGAGAATGTGTGTGCGTGAGAGAGAGAATGCGTTAGTGAGAGAGAGAATGCGTTTGTGAGAGAGAGAATGCGTGTGTGTGAGAGAGAGAATGTGTGTGTGAGAGAGAGAGAGAGAATGCGTGTGAGAGAGAGAATGCGTGTGAGAGAGAGAGAATGCGTGTGCGAGAGAGAGAGAGAATGCGAGTGAGAGAGAATGCATGTGTGAGAGAGAGAGAATGCGTGTGCGAGAGAGAGAGAATGCATGTGTGCGAGAGATAGAGAGAATGCGTGTGTGCGAGTGAGAGAGAGAATGCGTGTGTGCGAGAGGGAGGGAGAAAGCGTGTGTGCGATAGAGAGAAAGAAAGCGTGTGTGCGAGAGAGAGAGAATGCGTGAGTGCGAGAGGGAGAGAGAAAGCGTGTGTGCGAGAGAGAGAGAATGCGTGTGTGCGAGAGAGAGAATGCGTGTGTACAAGAGAGAGAGAATGTGTGTGAGAGAGAGAATGCTTGTGTGCGAGAGAGAGAATGCGTGTGTGAGAGTGAGAGAATGCGTGTGTGAGAGAGAGAGAGAGAATGCGTGAGCGAGAGAGAGAGAATGCGTGTGTGAGAGAGAGAGAGAGAATGCATGTGTGCGAGAGAGAATGCGTGTGTGAGAGAGAGAACGTGTGTGTGAGAGAGAGAGAGAATGTGTGTCAGAGAGAGAGAGAATGTGTGTGAGAGAGAGAATGTGTGTGAGAGAGAACGTGCGTGAGAGAGAATGCGTGTGTGAGAGAGAATGCGTGTGTGAGAGCGAGAGAGAGAATGCGTGTGTGCGAGTGAGAGAGAGAATGCGTGTGTGCGAGTGAGAGAGAGAATGCATGTGTGCGAGAGAGAATGCGTGTGTGAGAGAGAGAATGTGTGTGTGAGAGAGAGAGAGAATGTGTGTCAGAGAGAGAGAGAATGTGTGTGAGAGAGAGAATGCGTGTGTGCAAGAGAGAGAGAATGCGTGTGTGAGAGAGAGAGAGAATGTGTGTGAGAGAGAGAGAGAATGCGGGTGTGCGAGTGAGAGAGAGAATGCGTGTGTGCGAGAGAGAATGCGTGTGAGAGAGAGAATGTGTGTGTGAGAGAGAATGTGTGTGTGTGAGAGAGAGAATGTGTGTGTCAGAGAGAATGCATGTGAGAGAGAGAGAGAATGTGTGTGAGAGAGAGAATGCGTGTGTGCAAGAGAGAGAGAATGCATGTGTGTGAGAGAGAGAGAGAGAATGCGTGTGAGAGAGAGAATGCGTGTGAGAGAGAGAGAATGCGTGTGCGAGAGAGAGAGAGAGAATGCGAGTGAGAGAGAATGCATGTGTGAGAGAGAGAGAATTCGTGTGCGAGAGAGAGAGAATGCATGTGTGCGAGAGAGAGAGAATGCGAGTGAGAGAGAGAATGCGTGTGTGCGAGAGAGAGAATGCATGTGCGAGAGATAGAGAGAATGCGTGTGTGCGAGTGAGAGAGAGAATGTGTGTGTGCGAGAGAGAGAATGCGTGTGCGAGAGAGAGAAAGAAAGCGTGTGTGCGAGAGAGAGAAAGAAAGCGTGTGTGCGAGAGAGAGAGAATGCGTGTGTGCGAGAGAGAGAATGCGTGTGTGCGATAGAGAGAGAATGTTTGTGAGAGAGAGAATGCGTGTGCGAGAGAGAGAATGCGTGTGTGCGAGAGGGAGAGAGAAAGCGTGTGTGCGAGAGAGAGAGAATGCGT
Organism: Chiloscyllium plagiosum; assembly: GCF_037043375.1. Lineage (NCBI taxonomy): Eukaryota > Metazoa > Chordata > Chondrichthyes > Orectolobiformes > Hemiscylliidae > Chiloscyllium > Chiloscyllium plagiosum. The sequence goes on along the minus strand of NW_028270160.1, from coordinate 71,520,639 downwards.
GTGTGCGAGAGAGAGAATGCGTGTGTGTGAGAGAGAGAATGAGTGTGTGAGAGAGAATGTGTGTGCGTGAGAGAGAGAATGCGTTAGTGAGAGAGAGAATGCGTTAGTGAGAGAGAGAATGCGTGTGTGTGAGAGAGAGAATGTGTGTGTGCGAGAGAGAGAGAATGCGTGTGTGCGAGAGAGAGAATGCGTGTGTGCGAGAGAGAGAATGCGTGTGTGCGAGAGGGAGAGAGAAAGCGTGTGTGCGAGAGAGAGAGAATGCGTGTGTGCGAGAGAGAGAATGCGTGTGTGTGAGAGAGAGAATGAGTGTGTGAGAGAGAATGTGTGTGCGTGAGAGAGAGAATGCGTTAGTGAGAGAGAGAATGCGTTAGTGAGAGAGAGAATGCGTGTGTGTGAGAGAGAGAATGTGTGTGTGAGAGAGAGAGAGAGAATGCGTGTGAGAGAGAGAATGCGTGTGAGAGAGAGAGAATGCGTGTGCGAGAGAGAGAGAATGCGTGTGTGCGAGTGAGAGAGAGAATGCGTGTGTGCGAGAGGGAGGGAGAAAGCGTGTGTGCGATAGAGAGAAAGAAAGCGTGCGTGCGAGAGAGAGAGAATGCGTGAGTGCGAGAGGGAGAGAGAAAGCGTGTGTGCGAGAGAGAGTGAATGCGTGTGTGCGAGAGAGAGAATGCGTGTGTACAAGAGAGAGAGAATGTGTGTGAGAGAGAGAATGCGTGTGTGCGAGAGAGAGAATGCGTGTGTGAGAGAGAGAGAGAATGCGTGTGTGAGAGAGAGAGAGAGAATGCGTGAGCGAGAGAGAGAGAATGCGTGTGTGAGAGAGAGAGAGAGAATGCATGTGTGCGAGAGAGAATGCGTGTGTGAGAGAGAGAACGTGTGTGTGAGAGAGAGAGAGAATGTGTGTCAGAGAGAGAGAATGTGTGTGAGAGAGAGAATGTGTGTGAGAGAGAACGTGCGTGAGAGAGAATGCGTGTGTGAGAGAGAATGCGTGTGTGAGAGCGAGAGAGAGAATGCGTGTGTGCGAGTGAGAGAGAGAATGCGTGTGTGCGAGTGAGAGAGAGAATGCATGTGTGCGAGAGAGAATGCGTGTGTGAGAGAGAGAATGTGTGTGTGAGAGAGAGAGAGAATGTGTGTCAGAGAGAGAGAGAATGTGTGTGAGAGAGAGAATGCGTGTGTGCAAGAGAGAGAGAATGCGTGTGTGAGAGAGAGAGAGAATGTGTGTGAGAGAGAGAGAGAATGCGGGTGTGCGAGTGAGAGAGAGAATGCGTGTGTGCGAGAGAGAATGCGTGTGAGAGAGAGAATGTGTGTGTGAGAGAGAATGTGTGTGTGTGAGAGAGAGAATGTGTGTGTGAGAGAGAGAATGTGTGTGAGAGAGAGAATGCGTGTGAGAGAGAGAAGGCATGTGTGTGAGAGAGAATGTGTGTGTGAGAGAGAATGCGTGTGTGAGGGAGAATGCGTGTGTGAGAGAGAATGCGTGTGTGAGAGAGAGAGAATGTGTGTGTGTGAGAGAGAATGTGTGTGTGAGAGAGAATGCGTGTGTGAGAGAGAGAGAATGTGTGTGTGTGAGAGAGAATGTGTGTGTGAGAGAGAGAATGTGTGTGTGAGAGTGAATGTGTGTGTGAGAGAGAATGCGTGTGTGAGAGAGAGAGTGTGTGTGTGAGAGAGAGAATGTGTGTGTGAGAGAGAATGTGTGTGTGAGAGAGAATGTGTGTGTGTGAGAGAGAATGCGTGTGTGAGAGAGAATGCGTGTGTGAGAGAGAATGCGTGTGTGAGAGAGAGAGAATGTGTGTGTGTGAGAGAGAATGTGTGTGTGAGAGAGAGAATGTGTGTGTGAGAGTGAATGTGTGTGTGAGAGAGAATGCGTGTGTGAGAGAGAGAGTGTGTGTGTGAGAGAGAGAATGTGTGTGTGAGAGAGAATGTGTGTGTGAGAGAGAGAATGTGTGTGTGAGAGAGAGAATGCGTGTGTGAGAGAGGTTGCGTATGTGTGAGAGAGAGAGAATGTGTGTGTGAGAGAGAGAATGCATGTGTGCAAGACAGAGAGAATGCGTGTGTGAGAGAGATTGCATGTGAGAGAGAGAGAGAATGTGTGTGTGAGAGAGAATGCGTGTGTGAGAGAGAGAATGTGTGTGTGTGTGTGTGAGAGAGAATGTGTGAGAGAGAGAATGTGTGTGTGTGAGAGAGAGAATGTGCGTGTGAGAGAGAGAATGTGTGTGAGAGAGAGAATGCGTGTGTGAGAGAGAGAGAGAGAATGCATGTGTGCGAGAGAGAATGCGTGTGTGAGAGAGAGAACGTGTGTGTGAGAGAGAGAGAGAATGTGTGTCAGAGGGAGAGAGAATGTGTGTGAGAGAGAGAATGTGTGTGAGAGAGAACGTGCGTGAGAGAGAATGCGTGTGTGAGAGCGAGAGAGAGAATGCGTGTGTGCGAGTGAGAGAGAGAATGCGTGTGTGCGAGTGAGAGAGAGAATGCATGTGTGCGAGAGAGAATGCGTGTGTGAGAGAGAGAATGTGTGTGTGAGAGAGAGAGAGAATGTGTGTCAGAGAGAGAGAGAATGTGTGTGAGAGAGAGAATGCGTGTGTGCAAGAGAGAGAGAATGCGTGTGTGAGAGAGAGAGAGAATGTGTGTGAGAGAGAGAGAGAATGCGGGTGTGCGAGTGAGAGAGAGAATGCGTGTGTGCGAGAGAGAATGCGTGTGAGAGAGAGAATGTGTGTGTGAGAGAGAATGTGTGTGTGTGAGAGAGAGAATGTGTGTGTGAGAGAGAGAATGTGTGTGAGAGAGAGAATGCGTGTGAGAGAGAGAAGGCATGTGTGTGAGAGAGAATGTGTGTGTGAGAGAGAATGCGTGTGTGAGGGAGAATGCGTGTGTGAGAGAGAATGCGTGTGTGAGAGAGAGAGAATGTGTGTGTGTGAGAGAGAATGTGTGTGTGAGAGAGAGAATGTGTGTGTGAGAGTGAATGTGTGTGTGAGAGAGAATGCGTGTGTGAGAGAGAGAGTGTGTGTGTGAGAGAGAGAATGTGTGTGTGAGAGAGAATGTGTGTGTGAGAGAGAGAATGTGTGTGTGAGAGAGAGAATGCGTGTGTGAGAGAGGTTGCGTATGTGTGAGAGAGAGAGAATGTGTGTGTGAGAGAGAGAATGCATGTGTGCAAGACAGAGAGAATGCGTGTGTGAGAGAGATTGCATGTGAGAGAGAGAGAGAATGTGTGTGTGAGAGAGAATGCGTGTGTGAGAGAGAGAATGTGTGTGTGTGTGTGTGTGAGAGAGAATGTGTGAGAGAGAGAATGTGTGTGTGTGAGAGAGAGAATGTGCGTGTGAGAGAGAGAATGTGTGTGAGAGAGAGAATGCGTGTGCGAGAGAGAGAGAATGCATGTGTGCGAGAGATAGAGAGAATGCGTGTGTGCGAGTGAGAGAGAGAATGCGTGTGTGCGAGAGGGAGGGAGAAAGCGTGTGTGCGATAGAGAGAAAGAAAGCGTGCGTGCGAGAGAGAGAGAATGCGTGAGTGCGAGAGAGAGAGAGAAAGCGTGTGTGCGAGAGAGAGAGAATGCGTGTGTGCGAGAGAGAGAATGCGTGTGTACAAGAGAGAGAGAATGTGTGTGAGAGAGAGAATGCGTGTGTGCGAGAGAGAGAATGCGTGTGTGAGAGAGAGAGAGAATGCGTGTGTGAGAGAGAGAGAGAGAATGCGTGAGCGAGAGAGAGAGAATGCGTGTGTGAGAGAGAGAGAGAGAATGCATGTGTGCGAGAGAGAATGCGTGTGTGAGAGAGAGAACGTGTGTGTGAGAGAGAGAGAGAATGTGTGTCAGAGAGAGAGAGAATGTGTGTGAGAGAGAGAATGTGTGTGAGAGAGAACGTGCGTGAGAGAGAATGCGTGTGTGAGAGAGAATGCGTGTGTGAGAGCGAGAGAGAGAATGCGTGTGTGCGAGTGAGAGAGAGAATGCGTGTGTGCGAGTGAGAGAGAGAATGCATGTGTGCGAGAGAGAATGCGTGTGTGAGAGAGAGAATGTGTGTGTGAGAGAGAGAGAGAATGTGTGTCAGAGAGAGAGAATGTGTGTGAGAGAGAGAATGCGTGTGTGCAAGAGAGAGAGAATGCGTGTGTGAGAGAGAGAGAGAATGTGTGTGAGAGAGAGAGAGAATGCGGGTGTGCGAGTGAGAGAGAGAATGCGTGTGTGCGAGAGAGAATGCGTGTGAGAGAGAGAATGTGTGTGTGAGAGAGAATGTGTGTGTGTGAGAGAGAGAATGTGTGTGTGAGAGAGAGAATGTGTGTGAGAGAGAGAATGCGTGTGAGAGAGAGAAGGCATGTGTGTGAGAGAGAATGTGTGTGTGAGAGAGAATGCGTGTGTGAGGGAGAATGCGTGTGTGAGAGAGAATGCGTGTGTGAGAGAGAGAGAATGTGTGTGTGTGAGAGAGAATGTGTGTGTGAGAGAGAGAATGTGTGTGTGAGAGTGAATGTGTGTGTGAGAGAGAATGCGTGTGTGAGAGAGAGAGTGTGTGTGTGAGAGAGAGAATGTGTGTGTGAGAGAGAATGTGTGTGTGAGAGAGAGAATGTGTGTGTGAGAGAGAGAATGCGTGTGTGAGAGAGGTTGCGTATGTGTGAGAGAGAGAGAATGTGTGTGTGAGAGAGAGAATGCATGTGTGCAAGACAGAGAGAATGCGTGTGTGAGAGAGATTGCATGTGAGAGAGAGAGAGAATGTGTGTGTGAGAGAGAATGCGTGTGTGAGAGAGAGAATGTGTGTGTGTGTGTGTGAGAGAGAATGTGTGAGAGAGAGAATGTGTGTGTGTGAGAGAGAGAATGTGCGTGTGAGAGAGAGAATGTGTGTGAGAGAGAGAATGCGTGTGTGAGAGAGAGAATGCGTGTGTGTGTAAGTGAATGTGTGAGAGAGAGAATGTGTGTGTGAGAGAGAGAATGTGTGTGTAAGAGAGAGAATGTGTGTGTGAGAGAGAATGCGTGTGTGTGAGAGAGAATGCGTGTGCGAGAGAGAATGCGTGTGAGAGAGAGAATGTGTGTGAGAGAGAGAATGCGTGTGTGCAAGAGAGAGAGAATGCATGTGTGTGAGAGAGAGAGAGAGAATGCGTGTGAGAGAGAGAATGCGTGTGAGAGAGAGAGAATGCGTGTGCGAGAGAGAGAGAATGCGAGTGAGAGAGAATGCATGTGTGAGAGAGAGAGAATGCGTGTGCGAGAGAGAGAGAATGCATGTGTGCGAGAGAGAGAGAATGCGAGTGAGAGAGAGAATGCGTGTGTGCGAGAGAGAGAATGCATGTGCGAGAGATAGAGAGAATGCGTGTGTGCGAGTGAGAGAGAGAATGCGTGTGTGCGAGAGAGAGAATGCGTGTGCGAGAGAGAGAAAGAAAGCGTGTGTGCGAGAGAGAGAAAGAAAGCGTGTGTGCGAGAGAGAGAGAATGCGTGTGTGCGAGAGGGAGAGAGAAAGCGTGTGTGCGAGAGTGAGAGAATGCGTGTGTGCGAGAGAGAGAATGCGTGTGTGCGAGAGGGAGAGAGAAAGCGTGTGTGCGAGAGAGAGAGAACACGTGTGTGCGAGAGAGAGAATGCGTGTGTGTGAGAGAGAGAATGAGTGTGTGAGAGAGAATGTGTGTGCGTGAGAGAGAGAATGCGTTAGTGAGAGAGAGAATGCGTTAGTGAGAGAGAGAATGCGTGTGTGTGTGAGAGAGAATGTGTGTGTGAGAGAGAGAGAATGTTTGTGAGAGAGAGAGAATGCGTGAGAGAGATAATGAGTGTGTGAGAGAGAGAATGCATGTGCGTGTGAGAGAGAGAGAATGCGTGTGTGAGAGAGAATGCATGTGTGTGTGAGAGAGAGAATGCGTGTGTGAGAGAGAGAGAATGAGTGTGTGAGAGAGAGAATGTGTGTGTGAGAGAGAGAGAATACATGTGTGAGAGAGAGAATGTGTGTGAGAGAGATTGCGTGTGTGCGAGAGAGAGAATGCGTGTGTGAGAGAGAGAGAGAATGCGTGTGTGTGAGAGAGAGAGAGAATGCGTGAGCGAGAGAGAGAGAATGCGTGTGTGAGAGAGAGATAATGCATGTGTGAGAGAGAGAATGTGTGTGAGAGAGAATGCGTGTGTGCGAGAGAGAGAATGCGTGTGTGCGTGAGAGAGAGAATGCGTGTGTGCGAGAGAGAGAATGAGTGTGTGAGAGAGAATGTGTGTGCGTGAGCGATGCGTTAGTGAGAGAGAGAATGTGTGTGTGAGAGAGAGAATGCGTGAGAGAGAGAATGCGTGTGTGTGAGAGAGAGAATGTGTGTGTGAGAGAGAGAGAATGTTTGTGAGAGAGAGAGAATGCGTGAGAGAGAGAATGAGTGTGTGTGACAGAGAGAATGCGTGTGCGTGTGAGAGTGAGAGAATGCGTGTGTGAGAGAGAATGCGTGTGTGTGAGAGAGAGAGAATGCGTGTGTGCGAGAGAGAGAATGCGTGTGTACAAGAGAGAGAGAATGTGTGTGAGAGAGAGAATGCGTGTGTGCGAGAGAGAGAATGCGTGTGTGAGAGAGAGAGAGAATGCGTGTGTGAGAGAGAGAGAGAGAATGCGTGAGCGAGAGAGAGAGAATGCGTGTGTGAGAGAGAGAGAGAGAATGCATGTGTGCGAGAGAGAATGCGTGTGTGAGAGAGAGAACGTGTGTGTGAGAGAGAGAGAGAATGTGTGTCAGAGAGAGAGAGAATGTGTGTGAGAGAGAGAATGTGTGTGAGAGAGAACGTGCGTGAGAGAGAATGCGTGTGTGAGAGAGAATGCGTGTGTGAGAGCGAGAGAGAGAATGCGTGTGTGCGAGTGAGAGAGAGAATGCGTGTGTGCGAGTGAGAGAGAGAATGCATGTGTGCGAGAGAGAATGCGTGTGTGAGAGAGAGAATGTGTGTGTGAGAGAGAGAGAGAATGTGTGTCAGAGAGAGAGAGAATGTGTGTGAGAGAGAGAATGCGTGTGTGCAAGAGAGAGAGAATGCGTGTGTGAGAGAGAGAGAGAATGTGTGTGAGAGAGAGAGAGAATGCGGGTGTGCGAGTGAGAGAGAGAATGCGTGTGTGCGAGAGAGAATGCGTGTGAGAGAGAGAATGTGTGTGTGAGAGAGAATGTGTGTGTGTGAGAGAGAGAATGTGTGTGTGAGAGAGAGAATGTGTGTGAGAGAGAGAATGCGTGTGAGAGAGAGAAGGCATGTGTGTGAGAGAGAATGTGTGTGTGAGAGAGAATGCGTGTGTGAGGGAGAATGCGTGTGTGAGAGAGAATGCGTGTGTGAGAGAGAGAGAATGTGTGTGTGTGAGAGAGAATGTGTGTGTGAGAGAGAGAATGTGTGTGTGAGAGTGAATGTGTGTGTGAGAGAGAATGCGTGTGTGAGAGAGAGAGTGTGTGTGTGAGAGAGAGAATGTGTGTGTGAGAGAGAATGTGTGTGTGAGAGAGAGAATGTGTGTGTGAGAGAGAGAATGCATGTGTGCAAGACAGAGAGAATGCGTGTGTGAGAGAGATTGCATGTGAGAGAGAGAGAGAATGTGTGTGTGAGAGAGAATGCGTGTGTGAGAGAGAGAATGTGTGTGTGTGTGTGTGAGAGAGAATGTGTGAGAGAGAGAATGTGTGTGTGTGAGAGAGAGAATGTGCGTGTGAGAGAGAGAATGTGTGTGAGAGAGAGAATGCGTGTGTGAGAGAGAGAATGCGTGTGTGTGTAAGTGAATGTGTGAGAGAGAGAATGTGTGTGTGAGAGAGAGAATGTGTGTGTAAGAGAGAGAATGTGTGTGTGAGAGAGAATGCGTGTGTGTGAGAGAGAATGCGTGTGCGAGAGAGAATGCGTGTGAGAGAGAGAGAGAATGTGTGTGAGAGAGAGAATGCGTGTGTGCAAGAGAGAGAGAATGCATGTGTGTGAGAGAGAGAGAGAGAATGCGTGTGAGAGAGAGAATGCGTGTGAGAGAGAGAGAATGCGTGTGCGAGAGAGAGAGAATGCGAGTGAGAGAGAATGCATGTGTGAGAGAGAGAGAATGCGTGTGCGAGAGAGAGAGAATGAATGTGTGCGAGAGAGAGAGAATGCGAGTGAGAGAGAGAATGCGTGTGTGCGAGAGAGAGAATGCATGTGCGAGAGATAGAGAGAATGCGTGTGTGCGAGTGAGAGAGAGAATGCGTGTGTGCGAGAGAGAGAATGCGTGTGCGAGAGAGAGAAAGAAAGCGTGTGTGCGAGAGAGAGAAAGAAAGCGTGTGTGCGAGAGAGAGAGAATGCGTGTGTGCGAGAGGGAGAGAGAAAGCGTGTGTGCGAGAGTGAGAGAATGCGTGTGTGCGAGAGAGAGAATGCGTGTGTGCGAGAGGGAGAGAGAAAGCGTGTGTGCGAGAGAGAGAGAACACGTGTGTGCGAGAGAGAGAATGCGTGTGTGTGAGAGAGAGAATGAGTGTGTGAGAGAGAATGTGTGTGCGTGAGAGAGAGAATGCGTTAGTGAGAGAGAGAATGCGTTAGTGAGAGAGAGAATGCGTGTGTGTGTGAGAGAGAATGTGTGTGTGAGAGAGAGAGAATGTTTGTGAGAGAGAGAGAATGCGTGAGAGAGATAATGAGTGTGTGAGAGAGAGAATGCATGTGCGTGTGAGAGAGAGAGAATGCGTGTGTGAGAGAGAATGCATGTGTGTGTGAGAGAGAGAATGCGTGTGTGAGAGAGAGAGAATGAGTGTGTGAGAGAGAGAATGTGTGTGTGAGAGAGAGAGAATACATGTGTGAGAGAGAGAATGTGTGTGAGAGAGATTGCGTGTGTGCGAGAGAGGGAATGCGTGTGTGAGAGAGAGAGAGAATGCGTGTGTGTGAGAGAGAGAGAGAATGCGTGAGCGAGAGAGAGAGAATGCGTGTGTGAGAGAGAGATAATGCATGTGTGAGAGAGAGAATGTGTGTGAGAGAGAATGCGTGTGTGCGAGAGAGAGAATGCGTGTGTGCGTGAGAGAGAGAATGCGTGTGTGCGAGAGAGAGAATGAGTGTGTGAGAGAGAATGTGTGTGCGTGAGCGATGCGTTAGTGAGAGAGAGAATGTGTGTGTGAGAGAGAGAATGCGTGAGAGAGAGAATGCGTGTGTGTGAGAGAGAGAATGTGTGTGTGAGAGAGAGAGAATGTTTGTGAGAGAGAGAGAATGCGTGAGAGAGAGAATGAGTGTGTGTGACAGAGAGAATGCGTGTGCGTGTGAGAGAGAGAGAATGCGTGTGTGAGAGAGAATGCGTGTGTGTGAGAGAGAGAGAATGCGTGTGTGAGAGAGAGAGAGAATGCGTGTGTGAGAGAGAGAGAATGAGTGTGTGAGAGAGAGAATGTGTGTGTGAGAGAGAGAGAATACATGTGTGAGAGAGAGAATGTGCGTGAGAGAGAATGCGTGTGTGCGAGAGAGAGAATGCATGTGCGTGTGAGTTAGAGAGAATGCGTGTGTGAGAGAGAGATAATGCGTGTGTGAGAGAGAGAATGTGTGTGAGAGAGAATGCATGTGTGAGAGAGAATGCGTGTGCGTGTGAGAGAGAGAGAATGCGTGTGTGACAGAGAATGCGTGTGCAGGTGAGAGAGAGAGAATGCATGTGTGAGAGAGAGAGAATGCATGTGTGAGAGAGAGAGAATGCGTGTATGAGAGAGAGAATGCATGTGTGAGAGAGAGAGAATGCGTGTGTGAGAGAGAATGCGTGTGTGAGATAGAGAGAGAATGCGTGTGTGCGAGAGAGATTGCATGTGAGAGAGAGAGAGAATGCGTGTGTGCGAGAGAGAGAATGTGTGTTAGAGAGAATGCGTCTGTGAGAGAGAGAGAATGTGTACGTGAGAGAGAGAATGAGTGCACAAGAGAGAGAATGCGTGCGTGAGAGAGAGAATGAGTGTGGGAGAGAGAGAACAAATGCGTGCGAGAGAGAGAAAATGAGTGTGCAAGAGAGAATGCGTGCGTGAGAGAGAGAATGCGTGCGTGAGAGAGAGAATGAGTGTGCGAGAGAGAGAATGCATGCGAGAGAGAGAATGCGTGCGTGAGAGAGAGAATTAGTGTGCAAGAGAGCGAATGCGTGTGTGAGAGAGAGAATGAGTGTGCGAGAGAGAGAATGCATGCATGAGAGAGAGAATGAGTGTGTGAGAGAGAGGATTCGTGTGTGTGAGAGAGAGAGAATGCGTGTGTGCGAGAGAGAGAATGCGTGTGTGCATGAGAGAGAGAATGCGTGTGTGCGAGAGAGAGAGAATGCCCGCATGTGAGAGAGAGAGAATGCGTGAGAGAGAGAGAATGCGTGTGTGTGAGAGAGAGAGAATGAGTGTGAGAGAGAGAGAATACATGTGTGAGAGAGAGAATGTGTGTGAGAGAGAATGCGTGTGTGAGAGAGAGAGAGAATGCGTGTGTGAGAGAGAGAGAGAGAATGCGTGAGCGAGAGAGAGAGAATGCGTGTGTGAGAGAGAGATAATGCGTGTGTGAGAGAGAGAATGTGTGTGAGAGAGAATGCGTGTGTGAGAGAGAATGCGTGTGCATGTGTGAGAGAGAGAATGCTTGTGTGCGAGAGAGAGAATGCGTGTGTGCGTGAGAGTGAGAATGCGTGTGTGAGAGAGAGAATGAGTGTGTGAGAGAGAATGTGTGTGCGTGAGCGAATGCGTTAGTGAGAGAGAGAATGTGTGTGTGAGAGAGAGAATGCGTGAGAGAGAGAATGCGTGTGTGTGAGAGAGAGAATGTGTGTGTGAGAGAGAGAGAATGTTTGTGAGAGAGAGAGAATGCGTGAGAGAGAGAATGAGTGTGTGTGAGAGAGAGAATGCGTGTGAGAGAGAGAGAATGCGTGTGTGAGAGAGAATGCGTGTGTGAGAGAGAGAGAATGCGTGTGTGAGAGAGAGAATGAGTGTGTGAGAGAGAGAATGTGTGTGTGAGAGAGAGAGAATACATGTGTGAGAGAGAGAATGTGTGTGAGAGAGAATGCGTGTGTGCGAGAGAGAGAATGCGTGTGCGTGTGAGAGAGAGAGAATGCGTGTGTGAGAGATAATGCGTGTGTGAGAGAGAGAATGTGTGTGAGAGAGAATGCATGTGTGAGAGAGAATTCGTGTGCGTGTGAGAGAGTGAGAATGCGTGTGTGACAGAGAATGCGTGTGCAGGTGAGAGAGAGAGAATGCATGTGTGAGAGAGAGAGAATGCATGTGTGAGAGAGAGAGAATGCGTGTGTGAGAGAGAGAATGCGTGTGTGAGAGAGAGAGAATGCGTGTGTGAGAGAGAATGCGTGTGTGAGATAGAGAGAGAATGCGTGTGTGCGAGAGAGATTGCGTGTGAGAGAGAGAGAGAGAATGCGTGTGTGCGAGAGAGATTGCGTGTGAGAGAGAGAGAGAATGCGTGTGTGCGAGAGAGAGAATGTGTGTTAGAGAGAATGCGTCTGTGAGAGAGAGAGAATGTGTACGTGAGAGAGAGAATGAGTGCACAAGAGAGAGAATGCGTGCGTGAGAGAGAGAATGAGTGTGGGAGAGAGAGAACAAATGCGTGCGAGAGAGAGAAAATGAGTGTGCAAGAGAGAATGCGTGCGTGAGAGAATGCGTGCGTGAGAGAGAGAATGAGTGTGCGAGAGAGAGAATGCATGCGAGAGAGAGAATGCGTGCGTGAGAGAGAGAATTAGTGTGCAAGAGAGCGAATGCGTGTGTGAGAGAGAGAATGAGTGTGCGAGAGAGAGAATGCGTGCATGAGAGAGAGAATGAGTGTGTGAGAGAGAGGATTCGTGTGTGTGAGAGAGAGAGAATGCGTGTGTGCGAGAGAGAGAATGCGTGTGTGCATGAGAGAGAGAATGCGTGTGTGCGAGAGAGAGAATGCCCGCGTGTGAGAGAGAGAGAATGCGTGAGAGAGAGAGAATGCGTGTGTGTGAGAGAGAGAGAATGAGTGTGAGAGAGAGAGAATGTGTGTGTGAGAGAGAGAGAATACATGTGTGAGAGAGAGAATGTGTGTGAGAGAGATTGCGTGTGTGCGAGAGAGAGAATGCGTGTGTGAGAGAGAGAGAGAATGCGTGTGTGAGAGAGAGAGAGAATGCGTGAGCGAGAGAGAGAGAATGCGTGTGTGAGAGAGAGATAATGCGTGTGTGAGAGAGAGAATGTGTGTGAGAGAGAATGCGTGTGTGAGAGAGAATGCGTGTGCGTGTGTGAGAGAGAATGCGTGTGTGCGAGAGAGAGAATGCGTGTGTGCGTGAGAGAAAGAATGCGTGTGTGCGAGAGAGAGAATGAGTGTGTGAGAGAGAATGTGTGTGCGTGAGCGAATGCGTTAGTGAGAGAGAGGATGTGTGTGTGAGAGAGAGAATGCGTGAGAGAGAGAATGCGTGTGTGTGAGAGAGAGAATGTGTGTGTGAGAGAGAGAGAATGTTTGTGAGAGAGAGAGAATGCGTGAGAGAGAGAATGAGTGTGTGTGAGAGAGAGAATGCGTGTGCGTGTGAGAGAGAGAGAATGCGTGTGTGAGAGAGAATGCGTGTGTGAGAGAGAGAATGAGTGTGTGAGAGAGAGAATGTGTGTGTGAGAGAGAGAGAATACATGTGTGAGAGAGAGAATGTGTGTGAGAGAGAATGCGTGTGTGCGAGAGAGAGAATGCGTGTGCGTGTGAGAGAGAGAGAATGCGTGTGTGAGAGAGAGATAATGCGTGTGTGAGAGAGAATGCATGTGTGAGAGAGAATTCGTGTGCGTGTGAGAGAGAGAGAATGCGTGTGTGACAGAGAATGCGTGTGCAGGTGAGAGAGAGAGAATGCATGTGTGAGAGAGAGAGAATGCATGTGTGAGAGAGAGAGAATGCGTGTGTGAGAGAGAGAATGCGTGTGTGAGAGAGAGAGAATGCGTGTGTGAGAGAGAATGCGTGTGTGAGATAGAGAGAGAATGCGTGTGTGCGAGAGAGATTGCGTGTGAGAGAGAGAGAGAATGCGTGTGTGCGAGAGAGAGAATGTGTGTTAGAGAGAATGCGTCTGTGAGAGAGAGAGAATGTGTACGTGAGAGAGAGAATGAGTGCACAAGAGAGAGAATGCGTGCGTGAGAGAGAGAATGAGTGTGGGAGAGAGAGAACAAATGCGTGCGAGAGAGAGAAAATGAGTGTGCAAGAGAGAATGCGTGCGTGAGAGAGAGAATGCATGCATGAGAGAGAGAATGAGTGTGTGAGAGAGAGGATTCGTGTGTGTGTGAGAGAGAGAATGCGTGTGTGCGAGAGAGAGAATGCGTGTGTGCATGAGAGAGAGAATGCGTGTGCGCGAGAGAGAGAGAATGCCCGCGTGTGAGAGAGAGAGAATGCGTGAGAGAGAGAGAATGCGTGTGTGTGAGAGAGAGAGAATGAGTGTGAGAGAGAGAGAGAATGCATGTGTGTGAGAGAGAGAGAATGAATGTGAGAGAGATTGCGTGTGTGCGAGAGAGAGAACGCGTGTGCGCGAGAGAGAATGCATGTGTGAGAGAGAGAATGAGTGTGGGAGAGAGAGAGCGAATGCGTGCGTGAGAGAGAATGAGTGTGCAAGAGAGAATGCG